>NC_092521.1:39925397-40005397 GCF_037038585.1 Patagioenas fasciata | reverse complement strand
TTCTTCCTTCAGCAAAATTAGTTTTTAAAATAGATAGTGTCTCTTCTTATTTTATGTTTCATTTCTGGCCTGTAATGGCCTTATTGCCATATACAGCAGGCGTTCACTCAGGCACCTCAGTATTTCAGAAGATCAGTTCCTCAAGTGATCACTCTCCCCTTATTTAATCCCTGACGAGAATTTTGGGCACTCCTCTTGATGACTGTCATTTCAAAAATCAATGCAAAATTTTAAATGAACGTATTATAAATCAAATTAAATTCCAAATTATCACACAAATAATTCTATTCATGCTGATCAAAGGCATCAGCTGCGGTAAAAACACAAGGGAAAAAAAAAATAACAATTAATTTGCACATGAGAAGTCTAATACAAATGTACTTGCCCAGCACTACAAAGCTTCTAGACACAAATTTCCCCTGTAAGAATGAAGCCATCTCACTATTGCTGATGGATATACTTGGTGCCAGGTATTTTATCATCAATAAAAAGCTCTATTACACATTTGATTTGCTTTTGGCTTTTAAAGTAACAAAACCACAGAATCAAATAATGAGATTTCAGTCTCCAATGCTCACTTTAGCAGACACAGAACCACCACCACCCAAGAAGATAAAGAGAAAGCATTGCATCTTCTGAGACAAGACTGGAGTTTGCATCAGCTATCCACTAGAGGGGACTCATGGAGTCCCACAAGCCTCCCCAAAATCTTGATATTGGAAGAAAAGGGGAAAAAATAAGGCTGGGATGACTGCAGTGGGGATGGCAATGTCCTTGGTGCAGCAAGAACAGCACCACAGGGCACCGCGACTCGCCTGGTGGAAATGTCAAAGCAAGCTTGTCCTTTGGCAGCTGGGACAATAGAGCTGAGGGCGATTGCCAAATGTAAAGAGACCATGACTTTGGCTGTGTCAACAGGCGGGTCTTGGCTAAAGCTACCATGGCATTCAGCAGCATGTAACGCTCCTTTGGAGGTGAAGTTTAATCTGGCATTTGTCTGCATTCTGACAACAGTGGGGTTTTTCTGAAGATTTGAAAGGAAAATGCTGAGCCTCAGCATGAGGAAAATGAGCAAGAGCTTCAGAATGTACCAGCAATGTCCCCAGTTTATCCAGAAACAAGTTGTTGTCCTGTCTTAGGTAGCAGGCTCATCAGGGGAGAGACTTTCCTATGATACAGCTTATCTATCAGCTAGAAAAATGACAGCAAAACCTCTGTGTAATACTATAAAACATTAAAAGGTCTAGAACTAGTCTGTGCAGCAGTATGAGCAACCCGACAGGAAGATATGCTGCAAAATACACTTGGCTGCTGCATGCAAGGGGGAGCACAGTGCCAAACGTCCTGCAGCTGGAACTGTTTTCCAAGGAACATACTCAGTAACCAGCACCTCTTCCCACATCTACAGGGGCATTGGGAGAGTAAGTTAAGTATTAGCTACCCATTTTAGGAGTATCTTTAGGTCTCTGCATCGTCTCTGGGTCTCCATCCTTTCTACCCTCTCAACAGAGGTTAGGACGGTCTACAATAATAAAAACCAAAAAAACAAAACTAACTAACTAAATAAATAGATAGATAGATAAGCAAGCAAACAAACAAACAAATAGATAAATAAACAATACTTTAAAACACAAACAAAACAAACCAAAAACCCAAACAAACAAACAAAAAACACAACACAAAGGCAAAAAATGAATGTACTTAAGGCTAATGTAGACAGCCTTTGACTAGCTTCAGGTATAGTAATCAACATTACTAAAAGTACTGAAATGGGCACCCTGCACTTCTGGTCCAATGCTTCCTGTAACTTTGAGGTTCTGCTGAAGGAGGCTTTAAATACCCAGTAGGCTCCTTGGAACAAGAATCATCATTGTGTACTGGGTTTCTAAAGCCCAAGGCAGAACTGACTTCTGGCCTGCATTTAAGATTCTATTGTGTTACTTCATCAGAGGTGGCAATAGTTACAGTAGATTAGTAATCTTTTATTACAGCAGGTTGTAAACTCACTCTCGTGAACACTGTGGTGCCAAATACCATCAGCAGATTCATAAATGGATTGGACAGACTATGGACAAGAAGTCCAAAAGCAGGCACTGAAGAGAGCAGGCAGAGCTGTAGTCTCTAGCACTCCTCGTCCTACAACTGTATGTGACTGGGGAGTACAACAAAAAGTGGTCAGGCTTCTCCCTACACAGCATCTCCTACTGGCACTGCTAGGGACAGAGCACAGGCCAAGTGCAAGGTCCTGCACCTGGGTCGGGGCAACCCCTGGTATCAGTCCAGGATGGGAGATGAAGGGATTGAAAGCAACCCTGCAGAGAAGGACTTAGGGGTACTGGTGGATGAAAGACTGGACATGAACCAGCAATGTGCCCTTGCAGCCCAGAAAGCCAATCGTATATTGGGCTGCATCAAAAGGAACATGGTCAGCAGGTCGAGCAAGTTGATTCTGCCCCTGTCTGCTCTGGTGAGACCCCACCTGGAGTCCTGTGTCCACCTCTGGAGCCCTCAGTACAGGAAAGACATGGACCTGTTGGAGAGGGTCCAGAGGAGGCCACTAAGATGATCAGAGGGCTGGAACACCTCTGCTATGAGGACAGGCTGAGAGAGTTTGGGTTGTTCAGCCTGGAGAAGAGAAGGCTCCAGGGAGACCTTATTGCAGCCTTTCAGTACTTAAAAGGAGCCCATAAGAAGGATGGAGACAGACTTTTTAGAAGGGTCTGCTGTGATAGGACAAGGGGTAATGGTTTTAAACTAGAAGAGGGGAGATTCAGGCTACACATGAGGAAGAAATTTTTTACAGTGAGGGTGGTGAAACACTGTCCCAGGTTGCCCAGAGAGGTGGTAGATGCCTCATCCCCGAAGACATTCAAAGCCAGGCTGGACAGGGCTCTGAGCAACCTGATCTAGTTGAAGATGTCCTTACTCATGGCAAGGAGGTTGGACTAGAGGACCTTTGAAGGTCTCTTCCAACCCAAACAGTTCTACGATTCCATGATGGACTGTTGGCCTGATTCAGCAGCGTATTTATTATGTTCCCAGGCTCTGAATCAAGGTGATACTCAGAATAGCTATTCACAGAAAAGGTTCTGTCATTAGGGATTTACAAACTGAAATTAGACAACCAACCTAACGGAAGAATAATAATTAATACCATAATATTTCCTAACAACAGGTCTCACATCTTTTGCTCTCTGATAAGCTCATGCACGGACATTTAAATAAATGAACAGATGTCGATATTCACTTAAATAAATGGAAGTCAAATCAAATGAATTCTTCTACTGAGTAAGAAAAACATAGTTAAGATAGGGGCTGGGTAAGTAAATGAAAAAGTGATTCAGAAAGTGAAATATTAGCAAGGAATCAATAAGGCTGAAGTATTTGTAGCAAAAGCATTGCTTTCAAATTATGGTTTATCCTGTGTGATTGTGTGGTTCTCTGGAGCTCTTCTCCCTTTTGTCTGCTCTTTTTTCATTTGTAATACAACATCAGAAGAAAACATCAGACAACAGCTAAAAAAATGGCAAAAGGTCTAAAAACATTACAAAATTTGAACTCTGGAGAGTACAGTACAGAAACAACATGGCCTGTAACTCTTGTTAATATTTATAGGAATCAAATGTGCACCGACAACAGATCCCAGTGCTTTTACAAATCTTGAAACAGTCAATTGAATACAATGTCTGTGTACACTGACAACTTCATACCCAGGCATCTGTATCTTACAAGTAGCAATAGCCAGAGACATTAATTAGATTAATTAGATTAACACTCTGTATTTTGGTAACATTCAGTTTTACATTGATTTGAGACATCTATATAAAAAGTGTACACTCGCAAGGGGTGTCAGTCTCTGATATGAACACAACCATGTGGTTTTGGTTTTTTTGGTTTTGTTTTTGTTTTAATAATCAGCTGCAGCGTACTGGCAGCTTACAATTGTGTGGTTTTCATTTGGAGTACAAACAAGATGCACATGTCAGTAACGCGGGAGAGGCTCTGCTCAACTTGTTAGCTAATGTTTTGATTTTCCATAGTTATGACTGTTCTATACAACCAAAATGAATCAGCTATCTTGTTACCAGTTATCAGAGGCTGCCTCACCATGCCAGGTAGTATATTTTTACAAAATAATCAGAAATCTGTGAGAAACTCCTTAGCACCCAAAAATCCATTTTTCTTTTGGAGGAAAAAAAAAATGGAGCCTTTTAATATTCCAGTTGTAAATCAAAGAATTGCAGCAGTGACTTCATTAAAAAACTGAAAACTCATGAAGGCAAATGATGATAAAGTGCTGATGAAGTTGATTTGTTCTGTGAACAGCTGGAGAGACTCTCCTTCAGAGGGAAGATTAAGAAATTATTCCAGAGCAAGCCCCACAGGTGGATTATTCTGTATGGAACAAATTCTGAGGATCTTCCCAACTTTCATCCAGTCCCCCCCACACACCAAAAGACTACTGATCCCATTCCTGATGTCCTTGCTTAGGAAAAGTTGACACTGACATGAAAAAGGGGCTTGTCTCAAATCAAGACTTTTTCAAAATTTAGTAAGGACCTGAGATTCTGACTTTAAAAATGATAAACAAAGCAAAACCCTACACTTAAATACATTCCTTTCTCTAATACAGAAATATCCTTTATGTCAATACAAAAAGCAATGGCGTGGGATGTTTTTTTTTTTTTTACACAGAATCAGAGTCCCTAGGATGACAGATTCTGGTAGGAATCAGTCACTGTATATGACCTAGCATATTTATCAGTTCTGGAAGCCAGTTTCTCTCAACAAAAACCATGTATATTTTTCCCCTGTCTGGGGCACTGACTGCTCTGTGGAAATCTGCAGGGTCTTGAGCTCACTGAGAACAAAAACGATATTTTAAATTCTGTTGCTGACTTGACCTTATTCCCAGCTCACACACACAAACATATAATGACAGGAAAATTTAAGCTGGAAGTGGCCTCTGAAGTTCAAACACATCCTTCCCCTATTCACAGCAGCACCAACTCCAAAGTCAGCTACTAATTCCAAGTCAGATTAGGTTGCTCAGGGCCTTGTCAGACTAAGTTTTGCATACCTCCAAGGATGGAGACTCCAGAGACTCTCTGGGTAATATGTTCCATGTTTGATCTCCCTCATTGTGAAGAACTTTTTTCACTTTAGTACCTAACCAGAATCTCTCTTGTTGTAACCTGTGTCCCTTGTCTCTCACCCTTTCATGCTCCCCAGGAGTCTCTGTTCAGGAGCCCAGGCATGAATTGCTCATGACCACTAGAGAGACACTTCTTGATTGACTCCTGAATGACACATCTTTCTCAGACCGTCTCAGTCATTCACCTATATGAGTGATCACGTTTCACCTAAGCTTACCCAACTCCTGCAGTATCACGAAAGTCACTACTAGCTCTGTGCCTTACTGTGATATGCGGGTGTGCATCTCTCACCCAAGTGCCAGACCAAACATAAGACAGTATCACAGTATCACAGTATCACAGTATGTTTGGGATTGGAAGGGACCTCAAAAGATCATCTAGTCCAATCCCCCTGCTGGAGCAGGAACGCCTAGGTGAGGTCGCACAGGAATGTGTCCAGGCAGGCTTTGAATGTCTCCAGAGTAGGAGACTCCACAACCTCCCTGGGCAGCCTGTTCCAGTGCTCTGGCACCCTCACTGAGAAGAAGTTCTTTCTCAAATTTAAGTGGAACCTCTTGTGTTCCAGCTTGATCCCATTGCCCCTTGTCCTATCATTGTTTGCCACTGAGAAGAGCCTGACTCCATCCTCGTGGCACTCACCCTTTATATATTTATAAACATTAATAAGGTCACCCCTCAGTCTCCTCTTCTCCAAACTAAAGACAGGCTCATTCCTTATAGGAAAATACACTTTGAAAGAAATCACAGCTCATCTTTTGTTATGACATATCTGATTAATGCTAAGGGGAGAAGAAGGTCTCCCTGCTCCAACATTTCTGCACTCTTACATAATCTTAATGTTACAGATTTGCTATAAACCTGCACAATCTGGAATGACTTGCTAACAGAAAAAAAAAAAAAAAAAGAGTCCATACCCTATAACTGCTTTCTTTGTGAATACTTATTGCTACACTACTAAATCCCTAATTTGTTTTTGGCATCCCTATAAAGCAATGTTCAATGTGCAGTGTTTCCACTGGCTAAGCCAGGCAGTTTGGAACAAAGCACCAAGCCCACACCTCACCAGAGTCAAAGGGAATTGTAGCAACTGCCAAACCCTTCCTAACCTCCATAATGCCAGAACTAGACTCTACAGGGGACTTTATGCACGATAAAATCACCAGCAGCTGAGGCATCTGGAGGAAACATGGAACACCTGCCCAGCCTGGATGTAGATCTACCTCAACCTAATGGGCAACCAGAGCCCATTTTGCAGGAGGTGCTGATATGGGGGATCCTTCTGTTGAACAGGTTTCTGTTTGTGCTCTACAAACAGCGGCAGATCACCATTATTAAATAATTCCTCTTTAGATCTGTGTGTTAAACTATGAGAACATCAGAGTCCGACACCATCGTCACTAGCTTTGCTTGAATCCACACTGCTGTTGCAATTGCCTATTGTACTTTCTCAACTCTCTACGCTCTTAACTCTTTACTAAGGAGCTAATTATTACAAAAGCTTCTTTCTTCAATGCATGCTGCATCATGTGTAAATTGATCTTCTGGAAAGCTTTGTTGCTTGGTCAGAACTAGGTTATACAGCTATTTCTTGTTAGCTGTGCAACTAGCAATTACAAGCACCAGAAAAGTCTGCTCAGTCTGGTAATATTACATGACAAGAAGGCATTTAAGGATGAGAGATACATTATTCCTCTCATATCTTCCCAACTCCTATTTCAATTCATATAGGCTGCACCTCAAAAGACTTAAAGTTATTATTAAAGAATTTTGCATCACCACATCTTAACCAGAGTTGCATCTAAAACCTGCTAGTATGGGAATTCTGAGCATATTGCATTTGTCATATTTCTGTCACTGCTGAGAAAACAAGTGGAGTTGAAACTGTTTTGTTCCACATAAACGCCACCTCAGGGACAAATCTATATCCTTAAGGTAAAGTAAAGCAGCTTTAGCACGGTTCTGCCAACAACTGTAGAGCTAAGAACTGTTCTCCTGGACTCACCCAGGTTTGTCAGAGACCGGTATATTCCAGTTTCATTCCAAACATGCCACAAAAGCTGAAGAAGGAACAGTACAAATGGAAAACTCTGGCTACCGAACTAGGGCCAGCAAAAAGTCTTTTTCCTAGTTTGAGAAGAATGAAAAGAAGCTGAGGATTTCAGCTAGTAATAATGGAAGGCAACACTGCCTAGTTGTACAGTAATTATCTGTCATTTCAACAACACAAGTATTGCACAAAAAAAACTCATGAGGACAAAATGTGGAAAAATTGTGTCTCGCTATTATACATGTGCACAAGAATTTATGAGTTGATACTTGACTTGGCACCAGATTGTTTCAGGAAGCAATTGACTAAGCTGTTGGCAGTGACCATAACACAGAGTAATTAAGTTCCAAATCCCCATAAGGGGACTGAACCAAGGATACAGCCAGGGCACACAGCTTCAAGAAAAGTTATTAGAAAAATAAAAAGTTAGTTATTAACAGCCTGAAGGAGAGGTTTAGGAAATTTAAGTTAATGGAATTGATAGAGAGGTTGTTTGAAAAATATCTTAGGAGAAGCAGAGTACAGGCACATACTCCATGCCACCAAAAAAAAAACAACAAAACCCATAAAGTAACAAAGCCTGCATGGTTAAATATTGCAGTTCAATCAAGGTAAATATGCTTCCTCTAAAAGTGCAAATACAAATAAAAGCAAATTACTAGATCACGAACTCTGGGCAAAATCAAGAAAGGGATGACTAAGTAGCCAAGGGAGTTTGGTTTTAATCCGTCTACTTGGTTTATACCCTAGACTGGAATTTTTCAAGGCTTCTATTGTGGATAGGTGCCAAAATGGCACTGAATTTCAGTAGAAACTAAATCTTCTTTAAAACTTCATACATAGATCATCATCATAAAAATGACATAAAGGGAACTCTGTGCCTATCTTTGAAAGCAAAGCTAATTTCAGCACTGAGACAAGCTGAAAGCAGTGCCAAGAAACACAGATGACAAGACTGTTAGCATTAAAAACGCCCGATTAATGTAACGTGGGAGAAGGGAAAGCACAGCTTCTGCTGAACTTCTGCTTGTTGCAATTTATTGGAAGCGATGAAGACGTAGCAGGTCTAGTCTGTGGGTTTAACTGTCAGGCTCCAAGTACATACAGAACAAGATGACATTCCCCAAACAAAGAAGTCTGTAATCTAAAATCAGAGAAATTAACTGCAAACAAATAAAGCTGGAGCACAGTGCAAGGTATCCTGGAGATACTGTTTAAACAACTTCACAGTCACAAGTGTGAGATACTATGTCTCAGGTCAGAAGCTAAATTCACAGCTAAAACATGCAGAACAAATGGTCAGCTGGGATATCTGAGTAGTCCAGAACCCTTGCTGACTGGTGCTCACCTCTCTGTGAACATCTTTGAAAGAGGGTTGAACTATAATGTGTCTGTAAATTGAATCATAAAAGGAAGAGTTGCAAAGACACCTTCCAAAATCTGTTCTCTTTCCAACAGCAAAAGTAGTGTAGGAAACTGTGTGGCATGCCTTTAGGTGTGCCACTGAAAAGGTAAGAAATAGTGGGTCTACTGAATTATTTGCAGCATCTCAGGAAACACTCTCACAGTTGCTGTGACCTGGGAAATGGCAACCCTGGCTGTAAATACAGACTGGGGAATGAGATGCTGGAAAGCAGTTCTGTGGAGAGGGATCTGGGGGTTCTGATCAACAGCAAGTTGAACATGAGCCAACAGTGTGCCCTGGCAGCCAAGAGGGGAACCGTGTCCTGAGTGCATTCAGCACAGCATTGCCAGCCAGGCAAGGGAGGTGATTGTCCCGCTCTGCTCTGCACTGGTGCGGTCTCACCTGGAGCACTGCGTGCAGTTCTGGGAGCTGCAGGATAAAAAGGATATAAAGCTACTGGAGAGTGTCCAGAAGAGGGCTGCGAAATTGTTGAAGGGTTTGGAGAAGAAGTCGTACGAGGAGCAGCTAAAGTTACTTGGTTTGTTCAGCCTGAAGAAGAGAAGACTGACGGGAGACCTCATCACAGCTACAGCTTCCTCGCAAGGGGAGGAGGAGGGGCAGGCGTTGAACTCTTCTCTCTGGCGACCAACGATAGAACCCAATGGAATGACAGGAAGATGTGCCAGGGGAGGTTTAGGTTGGACATTAGGAAAAGGTTCTTCACCCAGAGGGTGGTGGACACTGGAACAGGCTCCCTAGGGAGGTGTCATGGCCCCAAGCCTGACACTGTTCAAGAAGAGACTGGACAATGCCCTCAGACACACGGTGTGAACTGTGGGGTTGTCATACGCAGGGACAGGAGTTGGACTCAATGATCCTTGTGGGTCCCTTCCAACTCAGGATCATTCTATGATTGTATGATTCTAAATCACTCGTGCTAAAGAAGTATCTACATTGGTAAGCCATACTGAAGAAGAATAATAAAAACATTGCCACATCTAATATTAATGAGGGATCTATGTTCCCTTTGAACAATCCAATCACATGTAGTAGCCTCGTTTCATGTACGACAAAGAACTGTTGCTCTATTGAAGAAATGAAATTAACAGTGGAAGTACATATGTATATGCAGAGATTCAAAAGACTACAGCTATGAACAGCAAGCTGAAAAACATAATGGGAACCATAAAATATCCAACCAAGTGTTCTTCTTTCTGTTCTGGCAAAATAAGCTAAAAGGCTAAAATAAAAGAAAATTAATTTAAATGTAATAAAAAAGGGAAAAATGGATCTTGTGTCCCTCTTCTAACCATAGACAGACTAACCCTTAAGGGAGAGGCTTCCACAGTATACAAGGTTAGGAACCAGAAGGTGGATGCAAGGAGGCTGACCCAAACCCAAACACCACCGCAGTTCTCTCAGCACTCATGGGGAGGCAAGACATGGGCATAAACTTAATAAATCTTCATGCTTAATGCAACCACAACACCAATGTCTTTACCCATCCCAGTTTTTGTGAAGGACACCAATTGGCAGAAACCTTTGAGAACGACACCTAGACCCCTTTTGTCCAGGCCTTGAACAGAAGATCAGAATATTTCCTGGTTTGCTCACAGAGGCTGCTGGCATGTGACATTAGCTTGTCTGTTTAGGAAAACTGTAGGCAAAACATTGACGGTAGCGGGGGAAACTGAGGATGCTGTAATTTGTAATTTGTGTGTATTTATTTTTTCTTCCCGTTCGAAAGCACCGACACTGCCTGTTTCTACTGGCAGGCACAGAAGATGAAAACAAAACAGGAATTAATAAAAAATGAACATTTTTCCAACTATAATAAATTGTACGGGCTAAGAAAAGGAATGAAAAAGCCACAACACCTTAGTTTCTAGATCGCTGACTTTCACTGTAAACCCAATCAGTAAGAAAATTAAAAGCTCCACAGTTATTACCATCATTCACAGGGTCAGGCCCTTCACTGTGCCAAGTTTCTGCTCAGTGTGTGAACCCAGGAGCACCACAGAGCAGCTTATTGTTCCCTGATACCACAGCTGGCCCCAGCAAACATGTAGGCTGAGGTGTCCTGGGTCTGCTCTTACCTGTGCTAACAGCAACAAATACACATTCTAGCCTTTCTTCTTCCTTCTGTTGAACTATGAAGGCCAGGAAGTAAAAAGCAAGGATTTTAGTGCAGGACCCATCCTGCTTTTACTCTGGATTCTTGCCACCCTGAGTGGGAGTATGTGTGAGTCTGCATGTGGTTTTATAGCTCTACATTTAGAAAGAGTGAAGCCTGAAAAAAGGACTGGCCCACGATGAACAGTTGATATTACAGGCTAGCGATGCCATCAAGAAGACAGAAAACACAAAGTGCTATGGGTTAAGTACTTAATTCTGGAAGTATTCATATGACTAAGTATTTAATATAGGCATGTCCAATTCCACAAACTGTTGTTGCAATCTGTTGTCCTGGATTTAAAACGAGACTGTTTGTATGCAGAATTATTTAAATCACCTATTTAAATTTCAATAAAAGATTCTCTAATGGATTCTCTAACTCTTCTTCCCTGCTAATTTAGTAAGTTTTATTAATAACTGATTTGAATCCCACAGTTCTCTGTGTTTCAAAGCTAAGGGTCTCTCTAAAGAGCTGAGAATCTGCAGCTGCATATTTTCGTCTTAAGTCATAATCTTGACTAGTCTCCAGTGAAGAGTCGCTCTTTCATATTACACTCCTCTAGGAATCTGTCAGGCTTTTTTCTGTAATGTTGTCTAAGCTTCCATTGAAATAATGAACCTTGTTATGCATCTCTAGCAGTTTTCTCTTGACCTGCAAGTTTGTAGATTGCCCAATGGCATTGCTTTTCTCCTCTTCATAAGAAGAAAAAAAGTATCTTAAAAACCCCTAGGCCTAATGTAACAAGACTAGGCATAATGTAACAGGAACTTAATAGAAAAACAATAGCTATATAGAGACTGAACATGAGGCAAAGTGGGATCCCATAGTTCCTTAAAATCTCCAAATTGTATTAAACTTGAACTGTTTCCCAGCCCAGTTCATTACATGGCCTAATGCTGGCACAGCAAAAAGGCGGGAATGGCCAGTGAAGCCATTTCACTGGTAACAGCGTGGCTTACAGAACGGCATCAGAGACCCCTGTGGTTAAATTGCTGAACTGAGATTTACAACATAAATTATGTATTTTGGTACTACAGTGTCTGAAAGTTTTACTAGAATTCAAGCATCTAGGAATCATGAGTCAGTTCTCTGTCAGTTCTGAAAAAGGCATCATGTGTGACCATGGCCAAACAATTTAATCTCTTTGAACTTGTTTTCTATCAGTTCATCGGCAATAGCAAAACTTGCCTCCCTTGTACTTATGTCTTAAGGATTACATGATTTCTCCTTGTGAAGCACTCAGGCATGACAGCAAATACTTGTTGAAGCCTTCAAAGATTTTCAGCTCTTAGATGATCTGTAAGTTTTATCCTTTACCTCTTAAGAGCTTTGTGTGCACCATTAGCACAAAGAATATAAAATTTGGCAGTGAGCATCAGAAAGCTATTATCTCCCTCTTAGAGTATTCACTGATGCATTGGGGCCAACCTAGGAACTGGTCCTGACACAAGCATACAAAGTGGAAAGAGAGAAAATAAGGATTCTCACAGCTTAATCCACAAGTGACAGGTCTTAGATAGAAAAACAGGTCTAGTGGTCGGGGCAAAGTGCCAAGGAAAACCAAACAGGAAAACCAAGGCACCAGGAAACCGGGGCAAGATGCGAGCAGAGTGCCAGCAAAAATCATGGCAGAAATGAGAAAATAATGTACTACTGAAGCAATTCACATCAACGGCACACAGCCAAGCAAAACAGCAAGGAAAAGACTTCAGCAGCCTTCTTGTTGTGCTTAAACTTGGGTTTACCTCATCTTCAGAAGTCCTGTCTTCTAAGTGACTACAGAAGCTCTTTTCCCACAGGAGAGCGAAAATGTCAGTATCAACCTTGTTAGAACTAGGAATTATGTTTGCAATAAAGGATGTCATTATAGCAACATCTGTATCAATGTGTACAGGCAGTGTCACCATAGAGTCATAGAACAGAATCATAGAAGAGTTAGGGTTGGAAGGGACTGTCAAAGGTCCTCTAGTCAAACCCCCCTGCAATGAGCAGGGACATCTTCAACTAGATCAGGTTGCTCAGAGCCCCGTCCAGCCTGACCTTGAATGTCTCCAGGGATGGGGCATCTACCACCTCTCCGGGCAATCTATGCCAGTGTTTCACCACTCTCATTGTGAAAAATTTCTTCTTCATGTCTAGCCTGAAGACACCAAGACACTTCTGTGAAAAAGCAGAGTAAGGAGAAGGCAAAGCTGTAATTCTGCTCAAGAAGTAGAAAAGATTCACATATTTTTAAAAGTATCAGAAGCTACATTGTTTCCACTGCAGACAGGGATTGCTAAGGGCTATTTTGCCTTCAAGATTACTTGCCTGGCTCCGCGAGGACACAGTGCCACCAAACCTGTTACTAAAACTGAATGTTGCATCTTAGCCCAGCATGACTGCAGGAAAATTTTGTGCAAAATGTTCCTTAGATCAAAGTGCAAAGACTGTCCTCAACTCCCAGAAGAAATAAACCAATAAGCTGAGGTAAGATGGAACAGGAAGCCCACAGAAGGGCTCCCCTCTTAGGTCAGTCCTCATTTTCTTATTCTCATTTCCTTCACCCAACTTCTCTCCATGAGAAGAGTTTTTCTCAGTAGAAAAGTTTTTTTCTATTCTGCTCAGTCATTTGTAGTTTGGATCATTTATTTCTTAAAAGAATACTGACATTCTCCATCCTGGTAGAAGATACAAATCACAAACTATTGCAACTGCCACCTCAAAAGAGTTGTAGGTACGTACGAGCCACAAAGCTTCTCCACACATGACTGACTGTAAATAAGATAACTCTTAAAAGAGAGACAAAAGGATAAAGCAGCTTTGGTATAGAGTGTTAATGCCACTCTTCTTTGACCTGGTGTCTGGCAGCTTCTATGTCTTCCACAGAATCCAATAAATAAATTGCAGGCTTTGCACAGAAGGGAAATCACATTTGCTACCTCTCTCTGAAGATGTGTACAGCTCTTCCACAATGCTTAACTGAGCATTTCTCAGGCACTAGTCAAGCTAAAAGCATGTTTGTGCCAGCACATCAGGCTATTTTTGCACCAGCTTTTTTTCACGAATCCACAATACAAAGCACATAGATAAATTTTCTGAAAAATTCAAACTATATGTGACTGAGCAAAACAAGGGCCAATCCAAGCACATCCTGGTAAATTACCTAGAAACAAAGCATACCTCAGAGATTTCATGTGCTTATTTAGGTCAAATTAACCCTCAACCACAATAAAAATATAACACAGAAAGAGCTTAGCAACGAGCAATCTCAAGAGTCATAAGTTGCTCATGTGTGCTTTTACAACGATTGTAATTTTGTTTTAGTTTGTTGTCGGTTTTCTGTTTCCCAGTATATGGGAGGGGATGGAGACCTCTCGGCTCTGTACCACCACAAAAAAATCCCAACAGAGGTCACATGAATTAGGGGACCACAGAGTGCATGGTATATAGAAAAATGCAGAAAAGTACTTCAACAGCTGCACGTATGGGGCTAGGATCCCACATAAGACAATTCAATGGCAGCCCTAGAACTGGTGTTAGGGCCAATTTTGCCCATAGAGTACTGTGCAAAGCTAAGTATTATTGTTATGTTTGTAAGTGGTATCTACATAATGAGTAAAAGATTCTGCTTCTGTATAAATCAGTGCAGATTCAGAAAACAAAACTGAAAACATCCGCTTAGATATTGGCCTGATTTTCCCGTGTTTTTCCACAATTCTGCCCTCAGAAATTAGATAATGTCCAATGGGCATATCTACTTTTAACTGTTACTAATCTGCTACTCATAACCTGTCAAGGCTATAACTATTACATGAATGTCATCATTTTCTTATAAGACACATTGTTTTAATCACAGTTCACAGTATTCATCTGCAATTATTCCAAAATTTAGAAAACCAGCCAAGCCTTTGAGTAACAAGATAATTTTCCACCAGAAAACTTGGACAATTTCTGAGTAGTTCCAAACCCCAGCATGAAACTACATAAACTTTTCTGGAATCTATTATTTTTGACTCCTGTTAAATTAATGACTGCCTAAGCAAGATATTCTTCATTCTTCACTCTTGTGCTGCCAAAGTGAGAGGAATTAATTTTTGTTTTTTCACAAACAGGTAATCAACGCAATCAGATAAGGCAACAACTTTTAGTCCTTGGTTTAAAACCTTTTCTTTTAGGGTTTATGACCAGGATCATAGTCCCATTAAAGCTACTGGCAAAAATTCACAAATACCTGAACTGAACTCACATATTAGAAACTACTGTCATTACGGATTAAATCCTCCTTGCTGTTCACACCAATCCAGCCCCCATGCAGTTTGTAAGATTCTGGGCTAAGAGGGAGAGGCACACCATCTCCCACACCTTCTATCACAATTACAAATAGTGTTCTATTTTTTAACCCAAATACTTTGCTAACAAGCTAATAAGAAACTGATTAAAACAGCAAGATCAAATAATGTTGGGAAAGAATATTAAAAGCTGGCAAAGAATAAAATTTCTGTGATGAAAGCATGACACCTCCTATCAAGGGTGTACAGTGTGCAGGTATCTGGTTTCAGAGAAGGGCACAGAGAAATCCCCACACCAAAGACTGTAAAGACTTGTGTAGGTGAGCATAATATTAACAGCCTGACCTGAGGCCCTAAAGCTCTTAACTCTGTTTGATGACATCCTTAGGCAGGTACATGAACAAAGGAAAATGTAATGGTTTAAATTAGATAGAGGGTAGGATATGTATTTTGTATTATATTTAACATTATTGCAGCAGGTATTTCAGTAACTCCGAGTCTACAGAATGACTTAGTCTGCTCTTCATTACACAATAGAAAGGAATATCTTTTTTTTCTGTACAGAACTGATTCTGGCCCTTCAGGCAACTGGATTTTCTTCTGTTCTACTCAAAACTGTAGGACAGACAATAATACAGTTATTAATCTTCCTGCACATCTTGGAAACATTTTTTTTAAAGGATTTTCTGCCAATCCTCTTCTACTGAGAGTTTTCACATGGTTCACAGCTAATATAATCCTACATTTTAAAGAGGATAGATTACAGAGAATTATCCTCCTGGTCATATTACGAGCGGTGAAAGGAACCTTTTTATTTTCTCAGATACAGTTTATTTCAGAGCAGGAGCCTGGAAACAACTGTTCTCTCATGGCCAGATTGTGCCTTTGGTCACACCACCACTTGCTTAACTAGGAGGAAGAGAGATCTTTAAGGCATGCTATTCAATTTCTCTTCACTGTAGAAACAGTGAAAACTTTTTTTCTTCTCATAAAACAGCACTGACGCCATCATACAGTTCATTTTCTCCTGTTGTCTTTCCTGACTTTTTTGACTGTAAATTGATTTGGTCTGGTACTATAGTATGCTGTGTTTATACAGAGATCAGGTACAATGGGCCTCCATTTTTAGCTACTCCTATTTTAACTTTGTTAATAACAAAAATAAACAGCAGTCATTTGCTGTTTCTGTCCCACTCTATCTCCCTCTTATCGATCAAAGGTAAGGGAGAGAGTCAGAGCTTTCTTAGTTCATCATTTGTTCTTCCTCCTTCTCCAATCCATACTCTTGTCATGAAAAAGAGCAATAAAGATGTCAAATAGTTCCTCTCTTTCTTACACCTAAATCAGGTTCAGGTAACTCACATGTGGGTGTGGATTTTACTGCTCTGTGGAAATGTGTGCTGTAAAGCACAATCTAATCTTCGGTACCTTGTTTCATTTGCTGGCAAGAAACAGTCTCTTGGTATTAAGACCATGACTAAATATTTAGCACAAATTGTGGCCAGAGTAACTTTGGCCAAAAGGCAAAGGAACACTGTTTATGTGCAGCAGAAGCACTTGGTGAGAAAGATCTCTGGAGAAGGTTGTACAAATATCTCCTTCCAATTTCTGGCCAAAAGGCAAGAACAGACATCATGCTCTTGTTTTCATGGAACAGAGAGAGGAGTATTGTACCGATACATAAAGCCCTCTGCTTCTCCTTTGTTTAAAAAGATGTGCTACAGTATTTACCTTTGACAACTATTTATTTTGTCCTGCTTTCCTGACTGATTGCAAACACAGATGTTTCAGTGAAAATTATAACACTGTAGTATTAGTGTCAACATTCTGGTTTCTTCAGTCAAGGAAACTGGAAAACACATCTTTGCTGAACTTCATATAATAACAAAATAACGGTGAACTCAGTCACAAAGCCACATGAACAACATTTTTCAACAGTGTGAATTATTTCAAGAACCTGTTCCAGAGGTTACATAAGTTTAGTAGTCTAACCTATTTCACCAAGAACCTATACATCCTAACCAGCTGTCTAGTAAGAAATAATAGATTTTTGAACTAAGAGACACAGGATATTACCCAACTAATACAGGATATTGCCTAATTTATATAAAAGCAGTTATGGTATCAAAGGTGAAGTGACTACGGAAGTAACTGAAGCGTGCTCTTCCAAATTTTGAAAAATAACACTCTTTTTTAAAGTCAGGCTTTAAAAAGACCATTAAACTGATAATCTGAAGCTGTTCCACAACCATTTGATCCAATGTAATAAAATAAAGCCTTACAGTCTCCAGTTCTGAAAAAAAAAAAAGACTACCGCTCTAGTCAATAAAAAGTCTTAGACAGTAATCTCAAATAGATCTCTTCAAAGTCAAAGTTGATTTCTGTAGAACTGCTCAGGTGTTACAGTAATAGTGTAATGAAGTATATAACCTGGACCTAGTTGGTTGTATTGTTAATGTACACACTTTAACCGAGCACTTATGTTTTCGTATTACTGCTTATCCCCT
Source organism: Patagioenas fasciata (assembly GCF_037038585.1). Classification (NCBI taxonomy): domain Eukaryota; kingdom Metazoa; phylum Chordata; class Aves; order Columbiformes; family Columbidae; genus Patagioenas; species Patagioenas fasciata. Next base: position 39,987,835 of record NC_092521.1, on the reverse strand, counting down.
TGACTTGTCTTTCTCCCATAAAGAGAGGAGAATTTAAAATCCCCATCATTTGCTTTGTACATCTTTTTCTAGTTTCTTAGGAAAATGTCCTACTAGATATGTTCCACTGGCACAAGACCCAAACTTACACACTTGGTGTTCAACGCATTCCTAGGCATGCATTTGTGCACAAAAAACTGACAGCTTATATCGCATTTAGTATAGGACAAATGTACAAATGACTTCAGACTGCTTAAATATAGCCAAAATAGGCATCCATCGCTGTTTGTGTTCAGTAACTAACAAAGTCAGTAAAAATCAAGCCAAATATATGTTCAGAATAAGCTGATTTCCAACAACTGTATTAACTAATGCTAATGTTAACAGTTAAGAAAATAGATTTCCTGGTCCCTTGATCAAAAGGATTGTTCTCCACCAAAAAAAAAAAAAAAAAAAGAAAAGCCGGGGCAGGGATGGGGCAGCAATCCCTGGAATGGAAACCGAAAATCTTCCATTCTGGAGTTTCAGATGCATTTCATAAACATTTATAGTGGTCACAAGCACCTGTTTCATTTTTGCTTGGGTATAATATTTGATTTGGACAACTGGAGATGGATTTAATAGAGCAGCTCTTTGTGCCTATAGCAGAAAGAAATGCAGCTCAGCCATCAAACAAACTGCCCCTCTCTTACTTGCAACATGGGGCAGAAGATGATGAACTGGCTCAGCCAATACACCTGTGTGCAACTGACCTTGGATATGACAAACTCTGCTGTCATTTTCTGCTAGAAAAAAATCATCTGCATAAGGATCTTTAAGTCAATTTTTTTTCTGCTACAGAATTTTTGCATCAGTAATTACTTCTTGGAGATCTGTCTAGCTGAAAGCTGCTTAGATGCAAGAGACAGGATAACACTGGCTTGCGCACCTCCAGGTGATGTTCTTCAATTGTGCCAGAATTCTGTTTGTACAGCTGCCATGCTGCTTTTAAAGTAGGTGAAGAATGAAATCCCTTCATGACTGACTAAGTTTGTTGTTTTGCATATCTGGGTCAAGTATATTTTTCTCTGGACTGATTTGGAGTAGAGAATTCTGGGGTTTCTACAGATCATCAACAGATTGTTCCCATACCCCACCAAGACTGTTCACAAAGTGATTGTTAATAAAAAAGGAGACAGGAGAACCTCATAGACTTCCAAGTACAGTTCTTGACATAGTTCATGTCAGTATTTCTTGATCACCACACACTGAATCAACCTTGAGGAAAAGCACTAAGCAGCGCTGTTTCATAATGAACAAGCTACTACCTGCCCCAGGGAACACTGCAGTATCCTGAAGGTCTTACTGCCCATATAAATCACATTTTATATACTGTGCCAGGTAACCAAGATGCAGAGGTGGTTCCTGTACTTCCCTTTGGTTGAAGAGTCTTCCCCATCCAAGAAATTCTCCTGAGTTGCCAGGATCTGCCTCAAATCAACCTGCAAAGAGGACCTGTCTCTAATCAACCTGCAAAGCCCCTGTGAGTCACTTAATGGGTTTTTTCAATGGACAATGCAAAAATAGCAAACAGCAGAGACCAAGATCTGACCCACAACTCTTAAAGAAAGTACCTGAACAATCCTAAGAATTAGACTGATGGCGTAAGTGCACAAGCTTTTTACACTTAGCTCTGTAGTAGTTGCTCTCATCTCTTTATACCCTTCTCTGTAAAGCAGTTCTATTCCAGTTGTCTGGCATTCATGAATATAACGCTACAATAACAAATTTCCTAGCACCAAACAACAGAAAGAAAACAGCAACAGAGTTTCAGGCTCATGAGGGATTATGATTGATTGATAGACAGATAAAAAGATAAATAGATAGATAGATAGATAGATAGATAGATAGATAGATAGATAGATAGATAGATATGGCAAAAATAACACAAAGAAAAAATCTTGAGTTTCTTTGACACCAATAGTGCACAACAAATAAAAGATGCAAAGCTGAAGTCACCAAACATCAGGGTTGGCATCTGTTAAAACCAGTCTTGTAGCACAGGGTCTAAGGGTATTCCAGGCCACTTTACAAGTGTAAGCAATGGTACGGTGAAAGTGAAGTAATATGATGAACAGCTACTGGGGGGCAGGAAAAGTAGGTTCCAGCATTTTGGGTTGTCTAGGAGCCCAGACTGACACCCCATGAACAGCTGAATGTTTTCAGGCTGAATTATGACTTTGTGTTTCAAAATTTTGTAATTCACTGAGATATTACAGAACATACCCTTGAATGTCATATAATCTTCAATTTTCAGGTGTGTAAAGCTATTTCACAAACAAATTGCTCCACACTTACTCCAAATTTACCTAAGTTGTTATTATTCACCATGGAAATATTTCCAGTGGCTAGTTCTCCCCATCTATAGCTATTAGTCAAGGTGACATAGGAAGTGTTGAAACAGCAGATCTTGTTAGAACACTAATATTATTAAGACAGGAGTTAATAATTCTGCAAGTTAATTTTATGACCAATTAATCACACAATGTGATGAGTGCTGGAGGCATTCTATTCCAGATGCATATCCTAATTTACCTGCACTAAAGCACACCTCAGCAAGACAGCTTTGTGGTTGAAATATAAAGCAATAAAATGCTGAGCTCAAAGAAACTCTCTTTTGAACTACCAGGAATCCAGCCTATGAAATAAAATCTTTTGTGTTTAGCAGGTATTATGCAATGCAGTGTCACTCTTACCTCCATGGGAAAGGCCTTAAAATTAACCGTGTGCTCAGAACCACGCTGGTTTTCTCTGCCCCAGTGAAATCGAACATCGTGTAGTTCAAACTCATGTCCTCGAGGTAATGGCCCCCCTATTAACACTGGGAAAGAAGACAAATGGTAATGAACTTGGCTTTCCAAAGCAGGCAGGCCACTGAACATATTCTCCAAATACAATGGGGAGATTGTTGCAAGCTTCTTTATTATCAGCGGTACTAGAGAGGAGAAAGAGTTGGCAGACTTGACATCTTTACTTTCGAAGTACCATGCAAGTACAGAAGGCAACTTTAGGCACTGTTTTATGAGGCAGAACAGCTGGTCACAGCACAAAATAAACACACTGTACCTTTATCAGCCAGAAGAGTGAATATGTTTATTGCTCCTATCAAGACAGTAGCTGCGTGCTGTAAACAGATGGCGAGGGTTCTGAATTGAAATGGTAACTACCTCCAGCTTGTCCAAATGCTTAATCTCCATCACCTGTATTTGCTATGAGTCACAGAAACTGACAGAAAACTTTTGAATACCAATATTCTGCTAGGTGTTCAGTCATATACCACCTGTCAGGCTTCTGCAATACAGAATGCCTTCATGTCCACATATAATCAAACCTACACACAGGAGCAACAACATACCTCATCTACTTAAAAAGAGCTTCTAGGCAGCCATGACTTGTTTTTTTTCCTTCAGCTATTTAAACATCAGGAATTTCTTAAAAGCATCTATCCTCAATTGCAACATACACGAAAAATCATATAATAGCTCAATACTTTTGCATTAATAGAGACTTCCACCATAAGTAGTAAAAGCAAGCAATTGTACCTCGCGAGGCCCAATCTACCTCGGAATTAATCAATGTAAACATCTTGCCCAGGGATTTGTCAATATTCTTCAGACCAAATATTACTCCACAACCTGTAGGTAACTTCCCACTGAAATCATTGAATATTTTCTCCTAGGCAGGGTCAGATTTTATTTAAGGGCAATTACAATCTTCCCCAGAATCCATTAAATCTAGTTTATGTTTCATAGACTTTGAATGAATCTTTTACAATCTCTGCTAATTGATTAGGATTATTTAACTGCATAACCTATGGCTTCAAAGAATTATAGTTTCATGATACAAAGTTATTTTGACACACAAAGTAAACAGCCTTTGTTTGGAGCACAACACATAGTGTAACACTAAAAACATAATTCAACAACTGTACAAATATAAAAACAAAAGTACAGAACTATAAAAAATCTGAAAGGATACTGATCAGTCATAGTTTTCATAAGCAACTACACTGGAGAAAAAAGCAAAATATACTGATTAATCCTCCTTTAATAATTCTTCAAAACTAATCTAACAGCCATTAGGTTTTCTAAAATTAAATGTCTGGAATGTAGTTACAGATCAGATTTGCTTCTTAAACTTGCTTTATCTGTATTCTATCTGTATCTATATCCTACAGGGAAAATCTACAAATCTGATGAACTTTGTGGGGAAACAATCAATTAAAAGTATTTAGGGAAATGTGGACAAATAAAAAGAAACATGATGCATAATTAGTGCTGTTTCTTAGGAAAATGAAGCTTTTTTTTTTCTCTGTTTTAAAATGTTGCTCTTACAGAAAGTGTAACTAGAACTGATATTATCTATATGATGTAGTTCTGGATCTGCAGGAGCTTCAAAGAGTTTATTTCTAAGGTTTAAGTTATAACATTGATATAATGATAAAAGTATTTCAATGCAATGAGCACGTTTATCCTTCCTTTGCCTTTCATCCAATCTTGATCCTTGTCAATGCATGAAGTACATTTAACTTTGCTTTGTCTTTCAGCAATATTTGATCCTCATCAGAAAATGATTCTGAAACCATCATCCACTGTGCAACCCACTTCTTAAGAGAAGTCCCTCTGTTAACAGGATATCTTCTAAAGCATTCTTAAATATACAATTGCATTACACAGTTGGTCATGCTTCTTTCACCTAACGCATAACATATGTACAATGATCAAACTTGAAGCAGCCTGGGAAAATGTTTGCAATTAAATAATAAGGATTTGGGAATTCCAGATGGACTGCATGTCCTGAATTAAAGGATAAAACCAATCACCAGTGATGACAAATTGATTTTTAAATATGTGTCTTAATCAGTTTACTTTTTTCCACAAAGAAGTTTTTATTTGACTGTTAACATTACAGAAGATGAGGATCTCTTGCACATAATTGCACAGAGTTTCAAAAGCGTTTAGCGCTCAACAGTTCCCATTAAAATAATCTGGCTAAATGGATTTGTCATCGGAGATCCCTCGTGAGGAAAAGAAGCTGCAGGAGTTTCTGCAATCCCTGAAAATTGGCCAGAATACTAGGTCAAACACAGCTTATTAACTCTTCTCTCCTCTTGGCAGGGTTAACAAATGTTGTCTTCTCCCTCCCAAAAACGGAAAAATTATCCCCAGTTTACAAATGGAAAATGGGAAATTACGTAACATGAAATCTAAGGAACAGCTGAAACTAAAACAAGATTTCCTAAATCATAATTCCATACTTCAGTCATAAGCTTTTATTCTATTTCACATTTTCTCATATTTCAAGACTCATCAGTCTGGCATCACACTGCAATCAAGTCTTTCCTTCTAAGTCTCCAACGGTTTTTGCACATGCATTTAGGTGTGCTGGTCCCATCTTATTAACTATTACTTCTGAGTTACAAACTGCCCTTGGGAAAGGTAGGGTTGAACAGTTGCATTGTGGCATGCAAGTGATGACAGCATTTTCAGTCACTCTCATTCCCTCCATGGCAGAATTCAAGAACCTTCCTGACCCTGCAGACAGAACCTGACTCCTTTGGAATAGAGTTTTGCTTCTGACGAAGGCAGTAAAGCTGACTGGAAGTACAAAATTTCTGTCCCATTGAAAATCTGAAAAATTCTGTGGAAAAAAACAGAATTCATCGTGGAAGGGAAATTATAAAGAAAAGTATCATTATTAAAATAACAAACCCTTCCTTCTTTAAAAATTCAGTGCAAAACTGGACTGAGTCCCTCACTCCCAGGACTACCGGGATCTCAGAAGGAAACACAAGTGGAATGTCTCGTGGTTTGACAATGTTCAGCTGTTTAAATGCCCCCCAAAGGCTGTTACTAGCTAAGAGTGGTTAGAACAACTTGGATGCTCTTCCAAACACACGGTAAGAACTACCACAGTGCTGGAAAGCACAAAGGACTTTTTTTCTTCCTACTTTCTTGACACTTGTCTCCTTAATACAGAATAGTTTGTCCAGATGAAAGGTCTGAACAAGATACTGCGATTTCACTTAAGTTGTAATTGTTTCTTTTGTTATTTGCTTCTCATTCTTATTTGATGAATGAGAGCAAAAAATGCTTTAAGAAATGCGGTCTGCCTTGCTACCTGTTCTTCATCAATACTGTAAGTATGTATACCTGGAGTACCTATCTTAAGCCGCCCAGTTCTTAGTTTGTATTCACATGCCACCCAAATTAATAGAAGAAGCTCTTTTAAATTACATAGTCTTTGGACCAAGGGCAAATTTTGCCAGGTTGGCATGACAGTGTCTTAGTAATAGTCTGGACGGCTTCTGAATGCAGACAACTGTTGATGTTGGTGAACTGGAGGACACCACCACAAGAGGAAATTCTGGACATGCTTTGAAGCAATCTGACTGACCATTCAGTTCAGCATCAAAACTTGGAGCTCTCATTGCAAGCTTATTCCTTTTTCTACTGAAGTCAACAGCACCACTCTGACCAGCCACAAATGCAGATATTGACCCGACCAACCTTTGCACAAACCAGCTTCAAGAAAAAGGATTGAGACAAATGGAGATAGTGGCATGATCTAAGCCTTGTTGAAGATCAGTGGGATTTGGTGTCCTTTAGTGCCCAGTGAGCACAACCACTCACTCCTGGGCACAGCTGCTGTTCCAGTGCGCCGGGACACACGTACACTCTGAAGGCAAGATAATCTTTAGCAGGGAAAGCAAAGGCCGTGTTACCTGATTTCGACTTCAGGGCAATCTGGATCGAATGCCCGTCATTAATCACTTCACAGTCACGACACACGACGTAGTTTGGCGACAAACGCACTTCCAGGAGCGAGGGGTCGTATTTAGCTTCTCTCGAGTTCAGGTTAATGGGCGACTGGTACTCCCCATTAGCATCAGGGAAAATCAGCCCCCACTCCACTCCTGAGACACAAGAGAAGGCTGTTACGGGGAGACCCGGCTGCCCCACCAGTCGGACCCATCCCTCCCGCACCGGCCGCCCCGCCGCTGCCCACCGGTGCGGGAAGGGGAGACGTTCCGCGCGCCTCGTCCCCCCGGCCCCACCGACCGCTGCCGGGCGGCCCCGCGGCGCTGCTCTCCCGCGGGCGGTGACGGACCGGCCGCCCGCTGCGGGCCGCCGCTTCCCTGTTTCCCGTGGCTGGCGGCGACCGGGGGGCGATTTTCCCTCCGCTCCGCCACCGAAATCCTCCCACCGCCACCACCTCCTCCTCCACCGGCAAAGTTTCCCCCCGCCGGAGTCGCCGCCCGTTCCTCACCTTCCTCGTAGCCCCACTCCGGAGCCTCCTCCCGGCGCTGCAAGGGCTCGTCGCCCTCGATCAGGCTCCTGTCAGCCATGGGCGGGCGTCCTGCGAGCGGCCCCGGCTGCCGTCCGCCGGGCAGTGTGCGTGTGAGTGCGTGTGTCTGTGTGAGTGTATGTATATGAGTGCGTGTGTGTGCGACGGGCGAGCCGGACTGCCGGCGCTCCGCAGCGTGTCCCGGCCCACCCTCCGCCCTCCCGCCCCCGCCGGCGAGTGTCGTCGTGTGGCTGGGCAGGGGACGCGGCGCAGCCGCCGGGCGGGACCGGGAGCCGGTCGCTGTCCCAGGAGCGCGGTGGGGCGGGCGAGGCTGCAGCCGGTGGCCGCGGGAGCCGCAGCTGGAGGCGAGTGTCCCCGCAGCTCCCGCTGCCCCCATGTACTGGACACAGGCGGCCTGTGTGCCAGGGGACACCCGGGAGAGCAAGTTCAACACAGGGAAGGGCAAAGTCCAACCCAGGCACCGGCACAGGCTGAGGGACGACTGACTGGTAAGCAGTTTTGGATAACAGGACCTGTGAGTCCTGATGGAATATGAGTCAGCCATGTGCTGTTGCCACAAAAAAGGTGAATGGTATCTTGGGCTGCGTCAGAGCACTGCTGAAGCCACACCTGGCATGCTGGGTCCAGTTCTGACTGACCCAGTACAAGAGAGGTGTTGAGCTACTGGAGAGTGTCCAGCATAGAGACATGAAGATGATGAAGGGACTGGAGCATCTTTCACATGAGGAAAGGCTGAGAGAGCTGGGACTGTTCAGCCTGGAGAAGAGAAGGCTCAGAGGGATCTCATCAATAGGTACCAATACCTGAAGGCAGGGTGCAAAGAGGATGGAGACAGGCTCTTTTTGGTGATGCCCAGTGACAGGGCCAGAAGCAATGGGCACAAACTGAAACACAGGAGGGTCTTTGTGAACATCAGAAAATGCTTTTTCACTGTGGGGGTGAGCAAGTGCTACACAAGTTGCCCAGGGAGGTGCTGCAGACTACCTCCTTGGAGATATTCAAAAGCCTTGTGGACATGGTCCAGGGCATCCTGCTCTGGGTGGCCCTGCTTAAGCAGGGGACTTGGACAAGGTGATCTCCAGAGGTCCCTTCCAGCCTTACCCATTCTGTGATTCTATGGAGGGATGGAGGCCCTCAGTGATGATAAGGGAGCCACTGAAAAAGCAAGGGAACCCTTCTCTGTCCCTTCTGTTCTGAAGGAGGGTCAATGCCTCCACAATCTTTACAGTCAGCCCTTCATTTAGGCAAAGCCTCCCGCAGAATGTACAGGAAAGTCTCCTCCCAACAAGAGGAAGCAGGGCTGACATTGGAGCAGAAATTGTCATCACTGTGAAAGTGACACGGAAGGAGAAGGAGGACTGAGCTGGAACTTCATTACTGAAGGAAGAGAGTACTGATCCCTGAGTGGTGTGCAAGGTGTGCAAGGTGAAATGAAAATAGGACAAAAAAACATAGAATGTACTGGGTTGGGGCTTTTTCAAGATCAGAACAGAAACACAAGTTTCCTTCTACAGGATCATTAGTTACTGTCTTCATTGTTGATGATTAAAAGCAGTGTATACTGCCCAGGCAAACTACAACCATGGTGCAGCTTATTGAGGCAAGAAATCAAATAGACCTTATTCTTCATATAGTGAGTACCTGATATCAGTACCAACAGAAGACTCAGATTTTTTAACATGAACTGTAGTCATATGCATACCTGTCTCCTCTATCTAACTGGCTTTGTTGGTTGCTATTTTCTCTCCTAATCACTTGTTAAACACACACTAGTTGTTCCTATTCATGCCCTTTACTTTGAATCATTGCTCAGCCATATGGAGGAAAAAAAAAGACCAAATATTCCCCTTAAACATCCCTGACTCTGGTCCATCTGACTGGCAATTCATTTTCCTCTTCAAACAGTCACACATTTTGAAAAAACACAGTCCTAGGAGGCTGGGTTTGTTCCCTTGCTCTTTGAAACACAAGTACTTCATTCATGCCCTCTATTAATTCCTTTCCTGCAGTAGCTTTCCTGTGGGACATCTGTTCTAGATTTTCACGGTTATGAGGGGCAACATAATCAGACCTGAAAGTTCCTGTTTTGTGATAAATACTTGTCATGGCTTTCCGTACTTTCCATTGCTTCCATTCATAACTCAAGAACTAAGCTACCTGATATTTGTTGCCCTTCCTTTCAACTTTCCCATTCTTCCCAAATCTCTCTTCAATATTACACATAGCAGGTAAAGCCTTGCTGAATGATGGGTATTCCTTTATTGTTATATGTCTGCTCAGTATTTTCTGTGCAAATATCCTTCTGTAGTTGATGTCAGGCATAGCATGACTGATCAGCAATTTAGATCTGCTCAAGATTCCTACAACATATTTGATGGTAACGTGTGTAAGTAACAGAGGAGTTCAAGGGTATATCCCAACCATGAAACATAGCATGGAACACATTTAACTCCAGCCACAAATATAGATATCGACCTGACTGATCTTTGCACAAACCAGCTTCAAGAAAAAAGATTGAGACAATCAAATGGAGATAGTGGCGTGATCTAAGCCTTGTTCAAGATCAGTGGGATTTGGTGTCCTTTAGTGCTGTAGGCACTCTTGAAAGTGTTGTGTTCTCTGTCAGTCCATTTTTGTTCCCACATACAATGTACTGGTGGTGCCCTACGCACTGGCTTTTGCCATATGTTGTACTGTGCAATCATCTGGTTGTAATGTTAGGTCACCAGATATAGCTGTCCAAAGGCATCCACTTCCATGTTACAGGTCTTTCCTCTTCAATTAAGTGCACTCTTTGCGGGGATCGTGCGGTTTATATCAGCTGTCTGTCTCTCTCTTAAACTAATCTTCTATTGATCTTCAGAAATTTTATTATTGCTAGATATCTAAAGCTTAATTTTGTGCAGAAGTTCCCAATAGTTGACTTTACTGTAAAAAGATGTTAAATACATAACTATAATACGCATAAATACGCTCTTTATTCTGTAAAAATGCACTGCTTGTGGTGTTTTTCCTCTGAGATTGTTTGCTACATTGGCTCAGCGTATTGAAAAACCTGTAGGGAGGCACAGTTACAGCCCTCAAGCTCGTCTCAAATTGATAGGTGAAAAGTAGGAGAAGCTCTGCCAGCATGACCCTTGTGACATGTCACCTCACCAGCAGAAGCAAGAGCAGACCACCTCTCCCCTGAATCCCAGTTCAGCCTTTAATTCTGTGGAACACGGTGACTTCTTTAAACTCAGAGGACAGCAGTTCAGAAGCAGAAGAGCTTCTGATATTCCCCTTTGTAAAATAATAAGAAATGGCATTTTGAAACATATTTGGTATAGTACTTAATCCTGTTGAGACTACAAACAACAATTCTTGTATTTCCTATATCTAGATATACTTTTTTTTATACATACACAGTTACTGTTTTTTTTCAAAAGACAATATAGCTTTCCTAAACACCTTAAAATTTATATACTGGGAAAACCAGACCTGAATGAAAATTCTGCATCCAAACACTGTGACATTTATATGCGTAAATTATTATTAATGACTAGCAACATTTTTTTAAGACATTCATTTTCAACAACTGTACTTACTGCTTTCACCACTCTGAAGGGGAAAGAAAGTCCAATGCAGAGAACTGTACAGCTCACAAAGAAGTCTGTAGAAAAATAAAAGCAGAATTCCCTACAAGTTATTTTAAACTATAAAGTCTTACCTGCAGGATTCTCTGCAGGATGCAGAACTGATGGTTACTTCTCTGATTTAATGGATGAGAAATTCAGATTGTGAGAGGATCGTATTTCTTTTTTTATTCATTTTTTTCTTTATTACCTTGATGCCAGAGAAGAGTAGCTGATGGCTTACAGGACTTCATATTAGAGGTAAATATTATGTGGGATATTAGACTATTTGATTTGGGACAATTTAGGGTACATTTATTCCTCTCTAAGCAAGACTTCAGTTCTTACCAAGGTGTCCTGAAAGACGAGGCAGTGTCCATACAGCAACACAGGCAACCGAAGGGATCAGCAGCATCCAGCTTTTTCAGTGAATAGGGCTTCCTGTTTTGTGTTCTGTGTTGAACTATGAGGTTTTCCAGCAATCACCTCTCACGTAATCTTGTTTCTATCTTTATTTCTTGCCAGGTTACTCTCTCAAATAAGTTTCCAAACTTAGAAGCATAAGCAGAAAATTTCTGCATATGACCATTAAAATACAAGCTTATATATAACAAAATTGAAAATCTCTCTGCACATTTTAAAAGGAACTCGTTCATTACAAGAAATAATATTTCAGTATTCTTGGAATAATATTATTTGCCTATCATTTTTCGTTTTTTCTGCAGCTGAGGTAATGTGCTACAAAAAGGAAAAGGATGGTCAGGTAGTATAAATAGTCCAGAATTAAAAAGGTAAAGAGAGAGGATGTTCAATAAAGGCACCATTTATAGCAAAGAGAAACTGTTTCCAGTGAACTACTCCTTGTGTTTGCAAGTCAGGTTTACATTGGCAAATGCCGTCCTGCAAACATTGCAAAATATGTCAGCTGGATCCCGATTTCCCCCTCATCCACACCAAAGAGTAGTTTCAGTGGCATTGTGTGTTTTATGGTCTGTAAGTGTAAATTTGTGTTCTTGGCTTTGCCAGCTAATAGGATAGAAGGCTGGTCCTGTACACACTTTACATGTTTCACTTCATAATATACATGGTTTTGGGTGGAATTTAAAGATCAACACATTGATCTGATAGTATGTACACAAGTTTTTCTACAGTACAAGTATAAAAGTCTTACATGCAAAATTGTGTCTATAAGAATGCACCAGAGATGAAGGGAAAATGGGAACCAGCTAATATTTCTAAATCAATGGGCATAATTGTCTTATATTGTCCCAGTGTTCCATGTGTAAAACAGGACTGTTATGGCTGCCCAGGAGAGTTCACACCTACAGCTAGAGGACACTAAAACTATGACAGGGTAATTTCAAGTTCTTTAAAGAAAACCCAAGGAATAGGAAGACATTTCTAAGGACTAAAAATACCACAGTCAAAAGGGAAGCAAAGAAATAATGGAAGATACAGTGTGAGTAAGGGCACACTAAAAAAATTAGAGAATAATCTAGTGTAGTCTCCTGGAGTTTTTCTTTTCCCTAACAGGGTCTAGCCCTGGAGAAATTTGTAAAGAATTATAAAAACTGGTGAAGACAACAGGAATTGCTGATGAAGTAAAATAAGTACAAAACTAAAGTGAAATTCTGCAGACAATAGAAGTGTCGAAGGGAAATGAGGTGATTTTTTTTTTCCCCTAGTGTGCTAAAAGGAAAAAGAGTTAAAGGATGAAATAGGATCTCTCTGAAACACAGAATGCAAATGATAATCAAGGGCCCTGACATGGCAAAACTCCTATGTAAGTAGTTTTTTATTTCTTTAGGAAGGAAGTAGAACTAAAGATATACCCAGAACCAAATTCAAGGAAGAAGATGGGAAGCTCAGAGGAAAAATCTGCAATGAGGAGATGATAAATATTTATTTACCTAACTGTAATAATTTGAGATGTTTAACATTAAATGAGATGACTGACGGATTACAAGTTTCATCTAATACCTATTGAAATGAAGTGGCTCTGTGTCAGTGGAACTGATAGATGTTAAATCCACTATGTGCAAATTAAATGTTTAAAAAAAGAAGCACGGAATCAAGGAAAAGCATAATATCTTTTACTGTTTAAAACAAAGGGAGAGAATGACCTAAATAAGAGCCTGAGCTCACTATAAAAGCAAAAGCAGATATTGGCTTAAAGGTGTTGGATTTTCACCTGGGCAGCTCTTGAGAAAGGGGAAGCACTGGTCGGGATAAAGTAGCAAGGGAATAACAACATATTTGAGTCTGTAAAATGATGGCAAAAGGAGAGGCAGTTCTTCTTTTATTCTACCGAGTTTTTCTTATCCATGTGTAAACACCCATGGATGACAAAGTGGTCACATGCCCCGTTCTGGCAAAGCTGTGAAATCATACATTCGGAGAGCAATCTGACTTCCTATATCACAGGCTATTACATGTCATGCAGTTACTCATGTATTAAGTTAATTATTTGGCTTTCAATAAATAATAATTTGCGTTTTGCCACAGCACATTTTCCAGGAATGCATGACCTAAAAACATTCAGGAAATGAAGAATTCATTACTTTGACAGTTTGTTCCAGTGGTTAGTCCCCTTCAGTGTTAACTAATGGGTAGCCAATTCTAATTTGAATTTATCTGGCTTTAACTTCCAGCCACTGGTTCACGTTGTGCTTGTTTGCCTTGACAGAAGGGCCTTTATTGCTTTGTGTTTTCTCACTGCCTTTGGTCTGGTCACCTCTGTGTGGTCTAAACAAGAGGAGCTCATTAACACTTACTAGAGGGCTAAGACCGAGATATCTTGTTAGCTTTTTTTCCACACATTTTCCCATTTTCCACATTAAAAATACAGATACCAGAATTCTCCTGCATAGCTCATGTTTTCACCCCTGCGTTCTAATTAATTTCTTTTTTTTTTTATCTGCACATTGATGATCCACATTGGTCTTTCTTTGCTGTTGAATCAGACATTGGAGCTCTTGTTCTGCTGCTGTTTAGTATAAACATTAAATCCTCTTTCTGAGTCAGGGTATCCAGGAGCCAGTCTATGGAATGTGGACACAGCCTGCATTATCAGTTTGCATTTAGTTGACCTAAAATGCCATTCATTTGAAAGATTCCTAGTGTTCATTTTCAACTAGAATCTTGTACAATAGTAAATCATATGCCTCATAAAAATCTCTAGTCTCATTATAGACGTTTGTTTGACAAGACATGTTTTCAGTAAAAGTATTGTCACTAGCATTAATTATATTCCTCTCCATCAAGCTTTTAAGACTGTAATCCCATATCAATGGTTTTTGTATTTTTCCTGGAACTGTTGTCAGGCTAACCAGACAGTAATTACCTATATTATCTCATTTATCTCTTTTTTCTTTAATATTTACATCATGTTACAATCCTTTAAGTCTTGTAACATTTTCCTGGATTTGTTAAAAATTTACAGAAAAGACAGAAGATCCATTCAGCCAATTCTTACAGAACTCTAGGGTGTGAGTACATAGATTTAAATAAGATTTTAAAATTCTAAGTTTTATGACATTGTATAATACCACTTAGCTATTAATAAACTGCAAAATTCTTTACCCACACATGATGTAAGCAGATCAGACTCCTCTCCAAACATGGAACCTCCAGAATATTTATGAATATTTTCTTTCTTTATCATCATTAACAAATTCAGAGTCTCAGACAGTAACTGACTTTTGGTTTCTTTTCTTACTAATGTGGTTAGAAAACTGTTACTTATTTGCGTGAAACCTAGTTATGGATTTTTCCTGAAGTATTGATCAATATTTTTATAGTCCACATTTTCTACTTCAGATCAATATTTGTTTCTTTCTTTTTCCACTTATTATATTTTTTATTTCTAAATATTTTTCTTTCTCTTCACCACTGAATCAGCACTGGATCCTAAGCACAGCTGCTCTTTTTTTTTTTTTATTTGCAGAGTTATGACGCTTTGTCACATTTTATAGCAATCGTAGGGCTCCCTATTTGCATTCAATGTTGCCTACCTTTTTTGCTCTCAAGTCTTGTCACCTGTAATCTTAGTGACAGAAAACAAACAATATGATTTCAAAGTATATATGGCAAGAAGCAAAAGATATGCAAAGCAATTTGGTTTGCAGTTTCAAAGTCCAGTGGTCAACTGCAGATCATAATTATGAAGGAGCAAGTATTTAAAGGGAGACCAGGCAGTAACTGATAGAGGACGATGTGAGATAACACTGTAATGCTGCTAGAAAGACTCTTAGCTCACATTCTCAATATTGCAATTCAAAACGTTTTAACTGGAACCTTGGAACAGGACATGTTTCCATTCAGATTTAAATTTACCATTTATTAATCATGTTTCAATGTAGATAACTAGGAAGAAGCAACTAATTTTGTTCTAATTGAAATGTTTGGAGTAGGAATACTGAACAGTGATTTATTGAATTAGTATTCTTCCAGGATGATGATATCATAAAAGATAATGTAATCATACCTGCCTTAGATTAGATGTGTTGCAAAAAAGATCAGTAAAGGGATCTTTGTATCCCAAACCTCAAAAAACTGAGATCTTACACAGACACAAAAAAGTTCATATTCACACGTGCGAAGGGACTGTTAACTTTCAAAGCCACTGAACAACAACAGGCAGCTGCCAGTAAAAATCAAAAATCCCTTTACACACTGAATATGAAATCTTCGCCCAAAGTGCCCTGGATTGCAGTATTATTCAGTGGTTCTAACATTTTATCAATGTCTTGTAATACATCCATATACGGCAGTTTTATATAAAAGAGGGGAAGAAAAAAGCATCAGAGAAGACTCCTTCAGAAAAAAAAAAAAAAAAGATTGATGTAACCCTTTTTCTTTTTTCCTATAAGATTTTGTGTTTCACAGTCTCGACCTTCCTGTTTAAGAATCTGAAAGCAGGCATTTTTCTGTTTTACACTGAATCATAAATATCTCTTCAGCTGCTTCCTCATGTTTGTTCCACAGGAAGGGAGTTAGTTCATAGCACAGTGTGTTTTGTTGGATCTGCATCTCCAAAACAGACGAGTTCAGCCTCTCTTCATCTGGAAAAGGAGCACCCGGAGACAGTGCAGTCCATCAGGATTATGGTGAAGATTTCAGGGAACAAAATGACTGTCAGGTAAGCCTGGAGAAGAGAAGGCTGAGAGGGGATCTTATTTATGTTTATAAATATCTCAAGGGTGGGTGTCAAGTGGATGGCACCAGACTCCTTTCAGTGGTGACCAACAACAGGAGGAGGGGCAATGGGCACAAACTGAAGCACAGGAGGTTCCATCTGAATATGAGGAGAAACTTCTTTACTTTGAGGGTCCCAGAGCACTGGAATAGGCTGCCCAGAGAGGTTGTGGAGTCTCCTTCTCTGGAGACATTTAAAACCCAGCTGGACACACTGCTGTGCGATCTGTTCTAGATGAACCTGCTTCAGCAGGTGGGTTGGACTAGATGATGTCCAGACGTCACTTCCAACCCCAACCATTCTGTGAAAAGGTCCTCTGCTATTTGTGTTCCTGCTTCCCAAACTGCTCATCTGTGTGCAAGCACTTTCTCTGAATTAGCTGATCTTTGGCTCCCAGCTGTGGATCAGTAGTCCTCATAGTGAACTGAAATTCTCCTGAATTCTATTTTTATTGCTGTTCAGCACTTAAAATCTCATTTTGGCACTGAAAATCGCTGTCTTGGGTATGTTAACATACCTATCTGAGCACCAGGTATTCCCCTCACGCAGAAGGTGGCCCATCTCTAGCAGTTCTACCTGACACACTTGGGCTGGCGTCATACAAAGGAGCCAGCAGGGCTTTTTGCTGAAAATTTGATGCTCCGTGAGATTTGGCTACCTATATGCTCTGATAAAACAACAACTCATTCCAAAGAGACCTTATCATGTGAAAGGGCTGGCTCCTCGTGAGTCCCCACGCCATTTTTGGCTCTGGCAGATCTCTCCTTGGAATTTAGGGAGACAGAAGATACTTTTCAGGTTGAAGGGCATCATTTTAGTATCTTGCAGCTTTTCCTGGGCTGTCTACATTAGCACTAAGTAGAAGACCTGCAGCAATAAGACCAATGGCACTAAATCAAAGCATCTACAAAGTACAATTCTTCTGTGAGTTTCCTGTGAGTGCTTTCTCCCCTACCATCACACTTCTTTTAGCGTCTCTGTTCAGGGCTGAGCTTTTGGCACAGTCATTGACACACAGCTTTGTCAAGTTGCAAATTACAAACTAGATGTGTGGAAATACAAGATTAAAAGCTTGTTTATCACAGACCTTCTTTGCTAGCATAGGGCATTGAAGCCAGTTGTTCTGTGACAGGAGGGCTAGTGCTTTTTCAGTGTCATGGGGAAAGTTAAGTCCATGCCAGGCAACGCAGTGCATCAAGCCCAGGAAGCTGCAGGAGTTTACAAGAAAAAACTTCTCCTTTCATAGTTGAAATCCCAGAGATTCTACAAAAATCCCTGCGGCATGGTGTTTGAATGAGGTACTGCAAGAGCAGCAAATAAAAGTGGGCATGCTCTGCTAATGAGGGCAAATTGTGCCAGCTCTTCACAAAGAACAGCCTGTTTCCACCCACATCAGACCAGCTCTGCTTGATAGATGTGGTAACAGGGGGAAAAGGGGCTGTGGCACTGTTTATTCCTTTCTACTCACTTCGATCTGGCCTCTTGTAGAGACTGTTGATCATATTTGGTCTAATCTTTCCCTGTTGGAAATAGACAATGATGTTTTGCGTGAGAGCTGGATGGCCTAGTGGGAAAATGGCAGTATCCAAATCCTCACTACCCACCCAAACATAACATGCTCTCGGATTACATTGCTGTTCACTTTAACAGTAATAATATGATTGGCAACAATAGGATTGTGGCCTTCCATTAGGTTCAGGAGTTAAGAAATTTTTTGTTGTGAATGGCAATATTTCAAAAGTACTACTTCGGTATATTTACATGCAGATTCAGACAGTGCTGCAATGTATGGAGAGTTTTCATTTGGGGTATTCCAGCTTATAAGAAATCTATAGCTCTAATAGCATTCAAATAAGGCAGACATTTTCTCTAATATTAGGCCTTTTTTCGTAAGTACTTTCTCCAGTAATTTAATAAATCATTCCTTATATCCTCATGTTTAAATTACATTCCCATACAAACCACATCCATCAGAGCTGATGAGAGCACAACGGTGTATGCTGTAACTTCCAAAGAGCTGACGTCTTACACCCTCATTAGCAGAAATATATCTATAAGTTGTAGGTGCCCTTCTAAAGATACGTACAACACACCTCACTGTGATTTGTTCACTTTCTGTTTTCCATCAAAAGCAGCTGAAAGAGGCACTCTGCAGCTGCTTTCTCCTTTTACTGCCATCTGTTTCTATGTGAGAAAGGAAGAAATGAATGTTAAGCTGAAGGGACTTATTTTATTTATGATTGCATAGATTCTTGGCTTGAAAAATCAGTTCAATTCCAGTGCCTTTCACCTTCCACGCTAAGCAGGGAGACAAAGAGAGCATTCATAGACACAACACATGTGACATGGGGCAGTCTAGTGGCATTAGAACAGTTCAGTGAAGCATTAATGAATTTACAGTGCTAGGATGTAATTTGCTCTGTGGTAAGTGGTTTTCATAAGTAACCTCAAACACAAATAACCAGTCAGGACTCTAACTAAAATCTTTTGTTTTCTGACAGAACATAATCAACTGTTTTTCTTTTGAAACCAGTAGCCATTCACTTGCTTGCTCTGTTGCTGGTGTTTCTCCAGTCCATGTCATATCTCAGACTGTTCTCACCAAGATGAAACGCCAGCTATTCCTACCATCTGATATTTCAAATGTGTTTTTGATAATCATCTCCTGCGTGTGATGGCACTAGCCTCAGCAGCTGCTTGGAACTGAAATCCAGAAAGAGAAGAGCCTTACACAGGAAAAGATGTGGTATGATCTTGTCCATAATGCCATACTTTTATTTCAACTTTATATTCACATCCTTTTCTTCACCATCACAGCTCCTTGCTGTCACATATCTGTGCCTACTCATGTATTCAGGTGAGGTGAATGTACAAGGTGTTAAATCAGATATCAACAAGGTTCTTGAGACGAGGAAAGATGTGAGTGCTGGCTGTTTACACAAGATCTTATCCTGTCTCGCTGACATCAAAAAGGTTATTGCCATTTACTTAAATGAGCATGCTGACAGAGACAGCAACCTCTGCTAGACTGCCTGTTTCCAGAATCCTAGAGAGGAGGGTGTTGGACTTGAGGAATATGTGTGGGAGCTTCTCTTCACATTCTTCCAGGAATGGTGTTCAAAATTATTCACAAGATTAGTAATTTCATTGTAGGCATTCCTCTTTAAGGAGAACTATGAGTTCTGTACTTGAAGCAAAGTAAAGCAAAGTAAAATTACTTCAAGTATTTCTTACATATCTGTGTTCTTAAATATATCCCATGACATTTATCTGAAGAAATAGGTGTTCTTCCAAATGCTATAAAGATATATATTCTAAATCCCATTCTCCTTTCCCAGGAAAATGGGTAATGAAACTACAGTGGAAAGAGGCAAGGAGAACAAAGAGGGCAAAAAGTGCCTGTCTCTGTAAGTTTTCAGGGATCTGACAAATCTCACTGAAGATGGATTTTGGTTACTTAGATGAAAGCAAGCTGGAAAATATGACAGTAAGAGGTTCTGACTCAAAGAAAATGTGGCTCTGAGGACATTGTCACCAGAGAGGAACCACATAAGTAGGGCAGAACAGAAGAACCTCCACAGAGTTTTATTTACTCCACAGTGTGCTTGTCAGTTGATTTCAGTGGGACTTCTCATGTCAGCAGGGAAGGGGTTGCTGGGAGGAGGAGACAAATCTGTCCTTTTTCTATCAGAAATTCCTTGAGAATCAGATTTACAAAAACAAAATATTATATAGGATTGATTGGCTTCATTAGCCTCATTACAGTAATATTATTAGCTATAAATCACAGGACAGTTTCATACAGAATTACATTTTTATTAATATCACAACATTCTCATCCCTCCACCACTTATCATATTCATTCATCATATGCTAGAAGTCTCAATAAAATTATCTAACTGGAGACTAATAGCATGACTGTATCTTTCCTTCTTCCATACAGTCTGTTAGTTTGTTTTTATCTTTCTTTGGGTTTTTTATTGTTGTTGTCAAATAGTATTACAGAGCACTGAATGCTTTTGTGGTCCTTACCATGTCTTATACATTAAAAATGCATTAGGGAAGATATCAGCTACCTCAATTTGCTTTAAAATGTTGTCTTTCCCTCATAGCCACTGAAAATAAGACTCAAACAGAGTAAGTTGTGGTTCCTTATTTATTAAAATGCAGACCAAAACTTACTATTACAAGGACGATGTAAAAAAAAAAAAGTGTAGTTTGCTCCATATGCTTGATATTCAAAACAATTCATTGATGATAATAATCATAACAATAATAGGAAGCTGAAAAAAATAAAATGACCTTGTATAATTCAAACCTGTGAAGAAAATGAGTTTTCCTGAACTGCCAAAAACTGCTCTCAGAAGCATTTTTTTCTCTGTGGAATTGGTGCAAAAGTCATGCTGTTACATATTCCTTCTGTTCCGTACCTAAAAGGCTGGGGGAGATATTTTTTCACACGTATTCCCAGCCCTACTCTATTCCCTTTGTGCTTTGTGGGATCAGCACAAAAGGTCTCGAAAGTAGGATGGAAAAATCAGCTGCAGGTTCTCCTTGAGAGAAGGGCTCCCCAGCTGCCACAGTGCCAGCACATCCAGCTGTTCCCCACCCGCAGCTCACTCCTCTCCAGCACACTGGATGGACCAAGGTCGTGATGCCCACTGTGCTCCTTACCTGGGGATGGGACAGCCAACCCTCTAAGGACTGCAGCTGGTGTCAAGTGGCAAAGCGTCTTCCATCTTCCCCAGAAACAGGTACCAAAAGGTCCCTGCTGTCTCTCTGTTTGGATGCCAGGATCATGCATGCTCCTACATCCCACAGGCTTATGCAGAAATTCTTTCTGATAGAACTTATTATCCACAGAAGAGCATGACTGTATCTGTGCCTACAATATGGGGCTTCCTACAGAGAAGGAAGTTTTAATTTTTTTTTTTTTTTTTTTTTTATTATTATTATGTTAGCAACGATTTCACAGAATGGCTGAGGTTGGAAAGCACCTGTAGAGATCACCTAGCCCAAACACCCTGCTCAAAGCAGGGCCTTCAGCTGGTTTGCTCAAGGCCATGTCCCATTGAGTTTTGAGTATCTCCGAGGATGGAGACTCCACCACCTCTCTGGGCAACCTGTGCTAGTGGTTAACTGCCTTCAGAGTAAAAAAGGGGTTCTTCTGAATATTTAGGTAGAATTTCCTGTATTTCAATTGCCCTATTGTCTCTCGTCCCTTCACAGAGCACCACTGAAAAGAGCCTGGCTCCATCCTCTCTGCTCACCTCTATCTGGTATTTGTTCATGTTGATGAGATCCTCCTGAGCCTTATCTTCCAGATCAACAGTCCCATCTCTCTCAGCCGTTCCTCATAGGAAGGATACTCTAGTGTCTTAAATCATCTTCCCTATGCTGGACTCTCTCCATTATGTTGAAGTGTCTCTTATACTGGGGAGCCCAGAACTGGGCACAGTATTCCAGGTGTGTCCTCACAGGATCATCTCCCTCAACCTGCTGACAACACTTCTCCCAGGAGGCAATTGGCCTTCATTGCATAGGTGCATTTCTGGCTCATGTTCAACCTGGTTTCTACCAGGACCCTCAAGTCTGTTAAAGATGCTCTCCAGCTGGTTGACCCCACTGCCTGGTACCTGCGGTTGTTCCTCTCCAGAGGCAGGACTTGGCATTTCCCTTTGTTTACTTTCGTGAGATTCCTGCCAGCTCATTTCTCTAGCCTGTCAAGGTCCCTCTGGATGACAGTGCAAACATCTGATGAAGCAGACACTCCCAGTTTTGTATCATCTGCAAACCTACTGAGGGTGCACTCTGTCCCACCATGTAGGTAACATATGAAGATCCTAAACAGCATTGGCCCCAGCATCGACCCCCAGTGTACATCTCTGGGGACCAGCCTCCAGATGGACTTCATGTGGCTGATCACAATCCTTTCAGCCCAGCAGTTCAGCCAGTTTTCAGTCCAGCTCACCTTCCTCTTACCTACTCTGTACTTCATCAGTTTGCCAGTGATGACGTTGTGGCAGATGGTGTCAAAAACCTTGCTAAACTCAAGACAAACAACATCCACTGCACTCCCCTCATGCACCTAACTAGTCATTTTGTCATAAAAGGCTACCAGGTTGATCAAGAATGATTTTGCCTTCCTAGACCCATGCTGACTATTCCTAGTCACCTCTTCTACTTCATGTGTTTGCAAATGGCATTCATGATTATTTATTCCATGTCTTCCCCAAGGACTGAGGTCTATAGCCCCCTCCTGAAGAAAGGAGCATTATTTGTTTTCTTCCAGCCCTTTCTTCCAGTCCCAGATTGCCACGACCTTTCAAAGATTATTGAGAGTGGCCTTCCCTCAGCATTTGTGGTTGCATCCCATCAGATCCCATGGACTTGTGTGTGTCAAAGTTGTTCAAGTGTTCCATAACCTGGTCCCTCTCCAACAATGGTAATTCTTCCTTGTTCTGGATGTTCCTGTAGGTCTCAGAGGCCTGGGATGCCTGAAGTTCAGTCTTACTAGTCAAGACCAATGAGAAAAGGGCACTGAGCACATTGGACTTTTCTGTCTCCGCAGTCACTAGATCCCCTGACTCATTCAGCGCTGGGCACGCATTTTCCCCAGTCTCTCTTTTGCTGCTGATGTACCCTCAGAAATGTCTCTCTCTGCCCTTCAAACCCCTGACCAGATTCAACTCCAGGTAGGCTTTGACTCTCCTAACTGGATCCCTGCATTCTTGGGCAGTGTCTCTATATTTCTCCTATCTCACCTAACCCTACCTCCACCTCTTGAATATTTCTTTTTCTATCTTTGAGTTTTGTCAATAGCTTCTTATTCATCCATGCAGGCCTCCTGCCACCATTGCTTGACTTCTGGCACATGTGGATGGACCACTCTTAAGTCTGAAGAAGGTGATGCTTGAAAATCAGAAAGCTCTTCTGACCTCCTCCTCTCTTCTTCTGATGGTCTCACATGGGATTCTTCCAAGTAAATCCCTGAACAGGCCTATGTTTTCTCTCCTGATATTCAGAGCTGTTAACCTGCTGTTTGCCTTTTCTCAGGATCCTGAGCTCCACCATCCCATGGTCAAGGTGGACAGGGCTGCCCCAACCTTCACATTTCAAACCAGTTCTTCTTTGTTTGTAAAAATCAACTCCTGCAGTGCCTCTCCCCTCTTCATCTCCTCAGCCACCTGTATCAGGCAAGTGTCATCAGTGCACTACGGAAACCTTCTGGATTGCTTTTGCCCTGCAATGTTCTACCTCCAAAAGATATCAGTGCTCCTGTGAGGACCTGGGACAGCAAACATGAAGTTTCTTCTGCTTGTCTGAAGGAGGCCTGATCAGGCAGTCTGCAGCAGACACCCACACCCAGGTCATCCACGTTGCTCTGCCAGTCAGGCCAGACCCATCACCTCTCAGCTGGCCCTTGACAGAGCTCCAGGCATCCCTGCTCTTCTCTCAAACACAAGACCACTGTCCCTCCTCACCATCCCCTTCTGGCCTTCCCAAAGAGCCTGTATCCAGCTACTGCAGCACTCCACTTGTGTGAGTGTGATTTACCCATTACTTGAAGATTTCTAAAAATTTAGGCTCCACCTATTGAAGAATTTGAAGGTGTTTTCCTTTTTCGTTTCTTTTGCAAACAATTTACAACAAACAAAGTCCTTTTCTCAGTACCATTGCAAAGTGCATGTGTCAAATATGTCCTATGCTACTGTTAGTTTTGTAACAAAGAAATGTTTCTATCGAATGGTTCTTATCAACAATATTACATAGAAATGATAAATGGCTTGCTAATATTTTTCTGCGAGCCCATTTTTAAATGGGTCACATTGTTCTTCCCTTTACTAGCAACCTAAAATAGAAGTTATTATGTCAACAGTGGTTTGTGCATAATAGAATGTTATCTGAAATTGAGTTTGGTAATGTTTTTCCTTGAAAATTAAGGTCACAGTAGTATAGTTATTGAAAATTATTGTAGTTTACTTTTTATTTTTCTATTTAAAAGCAATATTCTTGATAGTAAAAAAATGCAGTTGGAGTTCTGACTAGAGAGAATGATATCTTGGTACAGGCAATGAGGAAAATGAATGTTCATGTTGAAAGCACAGCATTATTGAGGCTTCTTTTCTCTTCATGGGCCAAATTCTGTGCCAGAATATTTGATGCAATTCCACAGACTTCAGTGGAACTGCACCAATTTCTTGTTATATTTATATGCTAAAGGGAATACAGGACATCTATTATTTTTTGTTAAAATTGAAGTAAGTTCTAAAATAAAGATAGAATTTAAGTAAAAACATCGACAGCATTTTCTTTCACAAACCTTGGATTTGAGAGGCTATTTACAAAAATCAAACTGTGACCTGCTGCTTGTGTAGTATCTTGCAGATGTGCAGCTGCAGCTCTTCCTCACCAAGGAAAATATGAGCTACCCAAGGACACTAGCAAAAAGCCAGACACATGCAGCCCACCCCAGGCATATGAGGCCATCCAAGAGTCACCAGCATCTCCAAGGGAGAGGTTTTTTGCACTCACTGTGGAACACCCTGCAACAATGGAAATTCAGATGTGCACAAGGTCCAAGCTGTTTGGCCCAACTCAGATTTGTGCATTGCTGCAGTGCTGGTGAGGAATGTGTTCAGGCAACGCCATGTGCAGCTGTGGAGAATTCCTTCTCAGAGAACGAATTTCCCCACTATTGTGTAAGCAGCTTCTCCTCCCACTTAGCTCTCAGTTCAGGATTAAAGGGCATCTCAGGGCTCCACTTTGGCGGCTTAAGTTAAAGGAGAGCTAGAATGGTCAAAATCATTTGCAATCCTTAAAAACATTATAAGGGAAAATAAAGAGGTCTTCCCACCACCACCTGCTGAGGAGAACAGAAGCACAGCAGAGAACAGACTGGAGTAGAAGGTCCTGACTATGCCTGGCACCGTGCATTAGACTCTCAGGGATTTCTTCAGAGAGGTGAACTTCACTTGCACTGAGATCAATGAAAACCTGCGCATTCAATCTGTTTCTCGTGAAATAAAAAAAAAACAAACCCACCTCTGCGTCTCTCCAGTGTGCAAGTCAGAACTGTCTGAAAGTCAAAGGGAAATGAAAGGCTGAAAAGGCTGAGAATTTTGTGCTTCTTTTTCTTTTTATATACTCTTTATTCCTGCAGGTCCTATGGGAAGCATAGAACTTCAGCACAGGGACAGCCAGAAAGATTCATGGCTGTTAAATTAGTAGCTTGTTTAAATCCCCAGGTAAGCTAGTTGTGCTAAATTAATCTATGAACCTTCGCATGAGATCTAGAGCCTCCAAGAAGTACAGATATTTTGAGATGATCTAATTGTGGTTGAGGAGAAGGGAGAGTATGGGCACAAGTAACACTGTACTGTGTGCTGCAGTGGGGTTAGCATGCAGCACCATGCAAAGAGCTGACACGGGCAACACAGCCAGAACACTGGAGATCAAACATGTCTAGGCTTTTCTAAAACTTAATTGCTGAAATAATCTGAGGATGCTGGATTTGAAATACTTGCTATGAAACCGAGGAAGATGTGTAAAGCAAAAAATGGGAGTTTCTGGAAGTGATGGAGGGATTGGAAAGAGCAGGGAAGGCTACTGCTGCCAGTTAAAGAGTCACAGAATGGAAGGGACTTTAAAGATCCTCTAGTTCCTGCCCCCTTCCATTATCAAGGACACCTTCCACTAGACCAGGTTGTTCAAAGCCCCATCCAGCCTGACCTTGAATACTGCCAGGGATGGGGCATCCATAACTTCTCTGGACAGCCTGTTCCAGCGCCTCTTCACCCTCATAGTGAATAGTTTATTTAGGAGCCCACCCCTCTTGGGAATTTTTCTGGCTCTTAAGCAGGAATCAGAGGCACCCCAGCTAGCTTTGTTTTATAAACTCAGGTAGGACCAGTTACCAGTAATGTCTCTCACCAGAGTAAATCAGGGGATACAGGTAATGCTATTAACATCATATTGGGAAGCAGGGAACAGGTCTTGACAAATGGCAGACGAAAGCTGTGCCATGGAACCAAGCGAGACCGGCGTTTGGAGTAACCCCAAGGTCCTTCTGGACAACGCTCTTTTGTGAGTCCAGTGCTGGCAGACGCTGTGGGAAGCCCTACATCCCTCCCTGCTCCACACCGAGCCTAATGTCATCATTATGAAAGTACACACAGATTGTCATGGTATTGTCAATTTAATCTCTACAACTGAACAAGAAGAGAATAGAGAAGACTTCCAATGTGCTGCTGGTAAATATGGAATTTGTAGTATATTGACATATCCACCCTTTTTAGGTACACGACATTGATGTGCTGAAATGGACATTTTTTATAAAATTCTTGAGATTACACTCTTGCTTTTGCCCCTCTGAATGAAGGTGGAAAACATTTTTTAAATACTATGCTGCAGACAGAAAAGAAAATTAATAAGCATTTTGCAGTTTGTGACTCCTTCAAGATGTGATTGATCATTGTCCAGTTGCTGCAGGTCAACTGCTGCCATAGAAAACTCCAGACAATCTTCAGCTGCATTTTCTAGAACATTAATAGGATGGACAAGGCTAAAATAACAATGCACGATTTATTTTCCAAAAGCAGCTGACAGGAGGAAGTGGATACCAAATGAATTAACTCATTAGAACAGTACGGCACATTTGGAAATTCAAAACAGACTGCCTGGAATGATTTAAATCTAGCACAAGGT
Organism: Patagioenas fasciata; assembly: GCF_037038585.1. NCBI lineage: Eukaryota > Metazoa > Chordata > Aves > Columbiformes > Columbidae > Patagioenas > Patagioenas fasciata. The sequence goes on along the minus strand of NC_092521.1, from coordinate 39,960,991 downwards.
TAACATCAGTCCCTTGCTAAGGCGTGTCAGTGTTGTAATCTAGTGCTCCAGTTTTAGAAAGGTTGACGGGTGCACACCCTGGGGCTTGCACATTAGGGTGAGTCTGGACTTCATTAATTACACTGGAGCAACACCCACCATGGCCACACACAGGCTGCACATTATGTGCAAGGGCTACATTCGCATACAATGACACACACAGATACACAACATACAGACATACTAACGCTTTCCAATATAAAGAAAAATTTATATTATTTGTTTGTTGAAATGTATTATTAAAAAATAGCAGGGATCTTATAGGCTGTAAATACATTCTGCCTTTAAGAATTTGCATCTGTATCCAGGATGAAAACTTGTTGGTCATCTCAAGGGAGCAAGGTTTCTCTCATGCCTGATTTATAACCAACAGATGATTTCTCAGAAATTGAGTTTTACCATTTCTCAGCCACAAGGTGTCAAGCAAGCCTATTGTCTCCCAGTAAACTTCCACCTGTGCCTCTTTCAGAGTTACAGGAGTGTATTTTTAGAATATTGTGGACCTTTATTCATCATCCCAGATTCCATTTCAGTACTGCTGAAGTAATATGTATATTTATAGCTGTCATTAACAAGGTCTATCTAAGAGCTTTAGTTGCTTCTTATCCTTCATGGGGTAATAAACTGTAATTAAAGGAGTAAAGGGCTGTATTACAGAAACATTTGCCATCACGTGTAGCACAAAGATTACTTTGTAAAGAGATAACTGGCAGCTAAAGCAATTCAGGGTATTTCTTCACATTTACACGGCAAAGGTGTGATAGCACTTCTCATTTAAAAAAGAAAAAAAAAAAAAGACACAGAAACCAAGCAAAACACAAACAAACAAAACCCAAAAACACAAACAAACAAAACAAAACAAAACAAAACAAAATGAGCACTAGAACTTATTAAATCACTGTATCTGAAAATGGCTCAAACTTGATTAGTGTGAGCAGATAATGAGGATTAGGCAACACGATAAAAATGGTCCTATGGATGGATGGATATCTGATCCACATAGATGGTGTCCAGCAGTTGTAAAAATCTCTTTGCATTTCTCTTGGTGCAGGAATCGCTTGGAACAAAGGTCATCCCCAAACAAAAGCAATTCAAGCAGCCTGAGAGGAAGATGAGGAAGGAAGGAGGAAGGTTTATTTTGTCTTCTGCACTGCCAGTCATTTTTAGATCATTCCAGATTACACAATATACCATAGCAGGGACTGTGAAGCATGAGTACATCAGGAAAGGGCAGTCTTCATCAGCACTGTCTGCTGCACAATGTGTACACTCGGATGTATGAGGTGGAAAGGTCACAACCACAGACTTCACAGCATCTCTAACCAGCTTCAGTCTACAACCATCCTTGATTATCCAGGGTTATGAGGAAAAGAGGTTAAATGCTTTCGTGTGAAGCCTGTGTTTATCCTCGTGGCATATAAAGAAGAATTCAGTTAAAATGAAACTGAGTAGCTTCTTTCTTAAGAATGACATTGTTACTGTGCAGTACAGATTAAATAAAATTCTATGAATTAGTGAACTGATTTCACTTTGCAATGATGTTTTACAATGTGTATGGTCCAACAATATATAGTGATAATCCTAAAGAGAGTACATGAGGATTTACAATGTATGATGATGTGTAATGTCTTTGGCGCTCAGACTCTTGTTCCTTTGTCTGCATGTAAAGTGTGATTATACAAACTGGCTTGGCATAAAGCACAAGACTTCTCATCTCAAAAAAAAATAACAGTTGTGCTGGAATGAGGTAAAATTACAAAGGTAAGGGCAGAATTACCTTAGTTCCAGAGACTGCATCATGTGATCACAACCCTTCTTTTCCTTGAGTATCTGGATTTATTGTGATATTCCAATAATCTTCAGAAAAGTATTGAAAATCCCCTTTTTAAACCGTATCAGTCTCTCTCCTTTAGTTGAATTTCCAACATACACACACACATGCAGACACTCTCTTAACCTTTTTCATTATGCACCAAAACACTTCTGCGGAACCCCAAGCCACAGCACTTCTGAAATAAAACATGTTGGTGTTTTGTGGAAGCTGTCTTGCAAATTCGTGCAGAACAGATGTGTGATCCCAGTTCAAGGCAAGCTCCATGCAACCCGCCAGCTCTGCATACAAATTGAGAGTTCAAATCAGATACAATCCTCTTCCTTTTTTGTTCTGGCTTAAAAAAGCTCTCTGAGATCAACCTCATCCATGCAAATGTCCCAAAGAGAAATGCTAGATTTAGCGGACAGATGCATTAAATCTCATGTTATCACAGAATTCCCCAGTGTCTACTCAGCACCAGATGTCAAAGAATGCAAATCTGCAGCTGGGTCTGGTGTTCATTTGTGCTCCAAATTCCCTCATTCACAGCTGTTGTTTTCCACTTCCATGTAGATAGAGCCAAATTTTCAGAAGCAGGAGATAGACCATGGATCCCTATATTGATGTGAATATACATGTTTCTTTATTTGCCTGGAAAATGCCTGCTTGAGTTGAATAATAGTGATTTGTGAGGGTGTTATCTGAGTATGCTTAGCCGGCAGTATTGAAAACAACCTTGCTCATCTTTCAAACACAATATCTTTTCTCTGGAACCAGAGTTGTCTTTCCAAATATCTATTTGGAGGTACAGAATAGGGTTTTCATCCTTGCTTAGGCCTCCTGGGCACCATGGAAATAATAATCAGAACCACAGTAATACAAAACAAAAGACATGCAGTCATGAGGAACTGCAGAGCAGCGTTTCTTCAGTTATCGGGGGGGAACTTTGCTTGACCATGCTATGTGCTCCTCAGGAAAGAAATCTCTAGTCTGGAACTATAATTACTGTTTTAAACTTTTATTCTCCCTTGTGTAGATATTAACAGCCTGCAGAGCTTTGGAAATACAGTCAGTGAGTGCCATTTAAAAATATTATGTCTGCGAGAGCTGAACTGATGTGAATTTTTCCATATTTTCTATCTAAATAGGGTGAAAATTTGAAACAACAGGTAAAGGCGATTGCAACAGGCCACATTTGTTTTCCTGAGCTTCCCTCAAACTCATTCAGACTTCCAGGGTTCACCTCTATTACCCTCAGTAGTAGTTCAGATTTCATTTTCTTAAATGAATATAAAATGTATATGGAGACATCTCCTTTCCCCTTACTCCTGTAATAGCCTTCAATTCACTGAGTTACCAGTTTTACAGACAGTAATCATAATCATGCCAAATGTTTGTTTACTTACACCTCTGATTTTCAGCCAAATCACTAATTTATACTTGAAAAAGTTTGTTTCTCCTAGAGCTGAGATGCTACCTTGCTGTTTTTAAAAGGGATGAGTCTTGCATGAGGGGAGGGGAAAGTTCTCCAAACATGCATTCAAATTTAAATAAAAAGCCCAAAATTGGACAATCACATATAAATACCTCATTTTTAAGGAAAGCATAGCATGCACTTCACCGTTTCAATATGACTTCTGTCAGATTCCATTAGTTTCCCAGAATGTTTATTTCTTACCAAACTGTTTTCATTGCCTTCAGCTAGATGGAGATATTTTTGCCTTAGTTTTATGCTCCTGAATATTTTGATGGCTGCACTAACATCACTGTCTCCACAAATTCATGGAGACCTAAAATGGTAAACCCATGCTATGAGTAGTCGTGTTGTTGCTGATTTCACATTCAGTGCATGTAAACGCTACAGACCAGCCTCACCAGAATTACCACACACTTCTTCAGGTCTTGCCCTGGCTTGTGTGCAGCTACCCCAGCTCTTTCCACAGCGCTGCTGCCCAACACTTCAGCTCTGGCCCTGGGGCAAGCAGAGCTGGGTCAGGTATCTGCATCTGCTGTATGAACACTCTCATAAATCTTCATGTTACCAATAAGACTGAATCTGGTAAACAAATCTGTCTACAAAATACTGAAAAGTTGACTCCTGAAGCTGCATAAGCTAATGCCAGAGTCCTATTGTTGTCGTGAAATGTTTTAAAATAATTTGAATAATAGCTATGAAATATGGAAGTGGAGTGGAGATGTAGTGAGTCATCAGTTACTTCTGTATTTACTGACTCTGGCCATAAGACAGAGCATGGTAATGAACATGTTAAGAGTTAAACGCACTTTTGGGCAGTCTAGCAGTGTTTTTTACTACCATTATTATGTACACATCCAGAATATCAATTTTTCAAAGTAGACAATAGTATCAATTTAGGAAAGCAGTGATTTAAGATAAAGGAAAACAGTGGTGTTTGTTGATTTTACAGTAAACAATAGCAGAGCTATCCACCTATCAGATAAGAAGGAAGGAGGGAGAAGAGTTTATAATACTCCGTTTGAAGCTATATGACCCAGCACAAACAGCTCCAGTGACATTTTAAGAACAAATAGTCCAAGCATCAAGTACATGTACGTCAAATCGTAAGGGAAAGTTGTGACACGTTCAGTCTGATCTGCCCAAGCAAAGGACCTAGCGCTCAGGGTGACAGAAATTTTATTTAATTCTTAGTTCCTGAAGTTTATCCTGCATATTTTGACAACTATCACCAGGTTGTATTTACTTATTTTTTTGGCTTTGAATACTTTCTAGTGATAACATCCCAATGAATTGTTTTATACAGTAATTAAAAATGCATTTACCAAGTTACAGTTTAGGTTAGTGAAGGTTTCCCTGAAATTGGAATGGAATGGAATGGAATGGAATGGAATGGAATGGAATGGAATGGAATGGAATGGAATGGAATGGAATGGAACGGAATGGAATGGAATGGAATTACTACCAAGGCAAAAGAAAATATTTCTAAAATTGATAAAGAAATACATAGGGACATGGTTTAGTCCTAGAGTTAGGTTATGGTCAGATTCGATGATCCTGAGGGTCTCTTCCAACCAAAATTATTCTGTGATTCTATGTTCAGATCTTAAAATAAAAATTAAAAAAAAAAAAATCCAGACACTACGTTTAAATATGATACTTTGTAAAATAACATTAGAAATGTTGAAAAGATCCTTAAGAAAGTGGAAGTGCTGAGAAAGGTAGGCAATTCAGGGAGATTATCAAGTGGTCTGCACCTTCAAAGATACAGTAAGTCTGAGACTACCAGATGTTGAGACCCAAGTTGTAAGAATTCAGCAAGAAAATAAAGTCCTAATTGTGCCCAGAGTAAAGCACAAGAGGTGCACGAGGAGAGGATTTAAAATCCTGCCTGAAGTTTGGTTGGAAAGTTTGGGGGAAGTGTCATTCTGAGGCAAACAGGCAGGCGGGCAGCTACTGCATAAAAAGTAACCATGGGCAAAAGCAATGTCACTTATAAAAATCATTGGAAAACAGGATTAGAAGTTTCATCTGTTGCAAAGGATTTAATTCATAAGAAACAAATAAAGGACATCTGTGCAGTAAATGCAGTATGTCAAAGCCTGCTCCTCACTCCCCATGCAAAAATCACTTCTGTTAGAAAGAAAAGGTACATTTTCACCCAGCATTATTCTCCAGGATTTAGTATGCTGCTGGAGATCACAGAATCATGGAATGGTTGGGGCTGGAAGGGACCTCTAGTTCAACCCACCTGCTAAAGCAGGTTCATGTAAAGCAGATCGCACAGCAGTGTGTCCAGGTGGTTTTGAATGTCTCCAGAGAAGGAGACTCCACAGCCTCTCTGGGCAGCCTGTTCCAGTGTTCTGGCACCCTCAAGGTAAAGAAGTTTCTCCTCATATTCAGATGGAACCTCTGATGCTTCAGTCTGTGCCCGTTGCCCCTCATCCTATTGTTGGGCACCACTGAAAGGAATCTGGTCCCATCCTCTTGACACCCACCCTTGAGATATTTACAAACATTGATGAGATCCCCTCTCAGCCTTCTCTTCTCCAGGCTGAACAGACACAGCTCTCTCAGTCTCTCCTCATAAGAAATATATCCCAGACCCCTCATCTTCTTAGCCCTCCACAGGACTCCCTCCAGTAATTTCTTGCCCTTAAACTGGGGAGCCCAGAACTGGACACGGTGCTCCAGATGCGGCCTCACCAGGGCAGAGTAGAGGGGCAGGAGAACCTCCCTCCACCTGCTGGTAAACTTGATGGCACCTCTGTGGAGCACATTGAGCTGGGGCAGACCCTGGGTGAGAAACAGGGCTTGAGCAGCACAGCCAAGCTATGGGGAATCAGACCACAAGGAACAAACATCACTGCTTGTTCAATGCTCAGTGTATAAAAGCAGATACCTTTGGGTTAATTATATTGAATGCCTGCGTTATGTTCATTATCACAGAAATTTATGTCAGAAGCAATGCCTTCTGCCTGGAAAATAAATGTTTCTACTTTGCTTCATTGCCTAATAGCTGTAGGAGTCCATTATCTTGGGAAAACATTTTTTCCCTTTACGCTGACTCTTAAATATTTTATGATCATTTTCCTTTCTAGCTACCACAGTAAATAAAACAAATACATGACAGACACAAGATGTTAAATAGCCACCAATGTATATAATTTAGTGTATACATTGAATGCTCACATATCTTCATCCTGACTCTCTGTAAATTGTGCTGTACACTATACTGCTTCTTTTAATTATTTACTTCAGACTGTCTGACTACCAGTCAGTCTCTGTGCTTTCAGTACTTCATAGTGGGCTTCAGGAGGTAGAGGTTTTAAATGATGTAGCTCTGGGATTTGGATCCTGGTGTTTGAAAGGCATTTAATTATTACTTCTCTTCTGTGAGGATTGCTGCAGTGACATTTCAGTGTAATACCTCTGCCACTAACTCACTTTCAGTTAGTTTAGAATCTAACATTATTTTCATCAGTCTGAAAAAGACAGTAGAAGATTTCTTTTAATAATCAAATGCAGTATGTTTCGTAGTGCTGTACATACAGCCAAAATATAATAACTGACATAATCCAGCTACGTTGATTGAAAGCAAAATGAAGGAAGACTCAAAGATATCTTAGGCATGCACACACCCCTGAAAACTTATTTCTGTAGCACTGTTTTGTTTTGCCTCCTCTCCGTTTTTGGGAATCGTGATGAAAGAATGACAGTAAGACCATCTGCTTTCACTTGCATGTACCAGATGCATGGAAATGTCCAGGTGTGTATCGGGAAATGGAGCCAACAACTCCCAAACTCGGGACCACTTTGCTTTCTACACTGAAGCACTCCAGTGACAACAGGCAGTGTCCTTGTTCCATATGCAAAGCACAATGTACATGCCTGATGCCATACAAGTAAAGGGCTGATCAGTATAATAATCACAAATGCTGCATGTTCGATTAAATCAAACCAAAATTCTGCAACATTGCAGGAAAAATACATCTAGGCTGATTATGGTCTGTAAAGTCTTGTAAAGCTAGCTTAGTTTTTTGAGTTTCAAATTGAAAACACTTTTAAGGGACATGCTTCTCATTTTCTGAAAAGGAAAAAAGAAGTGGTCCACTTTCATACATTATATTTTGACTACCAATGCCAAAAAATAATTAGTGTCTCTGAAAAACCTCATCCTTTTTTCATAAAATCTCTCTGTTCATTTCACTGGTGCAAAATACACATTGATACTGAACACAATGTTTCAAGAACTCCTCCAACCTTGTGAAACCATCAAATTTACTATGTGCAGGATATATATGACATCAATTTTCAAAGGTCGGGATATGAAATATTACGTTATTAGAACATATTAACTGTACCCACTGACTACCACCGTCTGTACACCACAAAGTAGGCATCACAGCATTAACATTTTTTCTTGACAAAAAAAGTAAAATATAGTTCTTGAGAATAGTCTTTTACCAAACTCCCATCTCTGAATCTTGCAAGCTTTAGAAAGTTGATCTGTTTCCAAGGAGTAGTTACAAAGGAGGTGAGATTTAAGGCTGACATCAGAGCTGGGCAAATAAGCTTTTGTGTAAAGTAAATGAACTCTGGGGGGACTGGAACTAAGGAACTTTGGATAAAATCAGCTAATAAATTCAGCCAGAAACAGAGACTGACTGCAGAGAATGAAAAGGTCACAATATTTTAGTTTCATATTTTCCTTTTTAATGAAAGTCTTTATTTTGAAAGCACTGAATATTTTGTTATTATGTCTTTTAAACAAAACATTTTACATCATGATTTTATACACTACTTTTCATTATATTTTTAAAATTTTAATAAAGTAATAAAAAAATCTTAGCCCAAAATCTTAAAACAGCATTTTGATCTTAAACAAAAAAGGACCCAAAATGGGCTTCTCAAAATCCTTGGAATATATATGTTTATCCTATTAGCTCTGAAAAAAAATGTTTGCTCTTCAGATGACTTTCTCATAGTGAAACACAGGTTGTGTAATCTGCTGAGCTGTGGCTTGTGCTACAATTGGATTTACTTTTTAGAACATTTTCTGAAATGTGCTTTATAGATATATTCATTTGACGCAATTTTTATCTAAATTCCCTGGTCTATTGTCTCCCATTGGCCAGCCCTAGGGCTTCAGTGTCACCTGGTTAACAGGGAGCACTACTAATCCAAAATCTAATGGGTGATTAGGCTGTTTGAAGGTGGTCCTAGATTTATTGCAATTCCTTACATTAAACTTTCAAAGAGAGATATAATTTTTAATTCCATACTTGACATAAGTTTTTTTCTTGGCTTTTCATATGGTTCATTTATGTCTTCACTAAATGAATAGGAATATTTACAGGATTGTTTTCTGAGACTGTTTACTAGACCATCATACTGCAGAACTGTACATCACGAGCACACTTATTTCTTTTCATACTGAAAAGCATGACAGTGATGCTATTATGAAGAGCAAGAGAATGTACCAAAATATACATTCAGCAAATACTACAGAATGCTTGTTTTTTGCAAACCTGGATAGACAAGTAACTCTGTTTACAATATTAAAACTTAATTCTCTTTCTATCAAAGAGTGGTAGCTTGCTTTATGACCTACTGCCTTTGCATGATAACTAAGACATAGTAAATAGCAAAGTGAAGCCCCTGAGTGCCAATTGCACCACTTCATTTTCACATCACCCAGAGATAACATGACTTTATTACCACAGGCTGACATGACTCATGGTTTAGCTGCTGTAATTTCTCTAGGTAACGTATATCAAAGGTTCACACAATATAATGGACAAGCTCTATTTTGCAAAAGCAGAGAAAAGTGTATGGTTTCTGTGTAATGTCAGAAAGATTTGGGAAAGAGATTCCTTTTGCTGTTGGGTTTCTCCATTGAAAACATTTCCATGCTGCAATTCAGGGTGAGGCAGTAGCATTGGTCATAACTTCATTGAAATGCTGGTCAAGGAAATATCCTCAAATCCTTTAAAACGTTTATTACTGTATATATCTTTTCCTCTTATTTATAGAAATTATTAAGAATGCAGTCTATCACTTTAGATATCCGAAGCAACATATTCCTTATCATTGGCTTCATCCCATGGTCAGTAATCATCACACAAGACCAACTTGTACTTTATTCCTGCTTTCCATCCCTTCCTTCAACTGCTGAAAAGGAGTAAAGGAGAAGAGAGGCTTTCCATCATGCCCTGAGGGAAAAAATAATGCAGGATTAAGGTCAAGAGCAATTTCTAAAGTTGACATGGGCACATAAGAAAACATTTTCTTCCAGTCCCGGAATTTGCGTAGGTATAGCTGCACTTTCTATTCTTCCACAGATGAGCGAGGTACAGTGCTCTGAGTGCTGAGTAAAAAACCACTTATTTCTTCAAGCCAAATGTTTCTTTAGGAGTGGTATTTCTTTAGATTGTCCAGATCACCTGAAAAATTTGCATTCTTTGATATTTCTATTCCTTCACCAGGCTAAGAAATATGCAAACTCTAAAGGAAGAGATATTATAGACTTTATTATTTACTGAAATTATTTATTTGTATCCTATTGCTAGCTTTGGTGGGGGTTTTTTTAACTTTGGCTTAATGCAAAAAGTACTTCTCAGGTAGTATCCACGCAAGCAAAATCCCTCTGGCTCATCCAGGTTTTGCACAAATAAAAGGAACAAGTCTTTGTCCTCTTAACTTGAACTGCTTCATCTTTGCTACATATCCTCAGAATCTATATGACAAACAGTGCTATTATAACCAGAAAAAAACTACCTACTGATAGTAAAAAAGATGCAAGCTTTGAGTATTGGATTTGTCATGCTGGAATTTAGCCCCAGTGTATTTCATCTACCCTCTGACAGAGCCCTCATCAAGATGTCTCTGTAAAAAGCAATATCATCACTCTAAGCGCCTACAAAAATTCTCCTAAGTGCATCAGATGGGTGTTTATTCTCACAGAGTGCTTGGGATGGAAACACATGAATGACTCTAACCAGAAGCGTGTGTACAGGAAGAATATCATCAACCAATTTTCCTTTCTTTTTTGTGTTGTTTTGTTTTCCCAAATCTCACAGCTGGAATCTGCTTAGTTAGACAGATATGGTTGTTAGAGATTTACAGAAAACGTCTAAGCACTATATGGCATCACGTACCCTATACCAATTCTCTCAACATTTTTCATAAAGGGTAGAAGCTTAACTTTCCCTCAGCACTGGGGATGGCCTTAAGCTTCTGCAAGTCCTCTTTGAGTGTCTCTTTGTCATACATGATCCCCAGAGAGCATTTTTGCTTCTTTCATCCTCCGATTTCAAGCTGGTATTCACTGCAATTTAGCTTTTGGGAATTCCATCTATATGAGTGAAATTACTACAATGAGAGTGTTAACTTGCTTTTCTACCTACATAACCCAGCAGACAAACCTCTATGTTTTATGCAAACACACATGCATGAAGCAAAGGATGTCTGTTCAACACTGACTTTGTTTATTTTCTATTACTATGTTTCACCATAAATTTAGGATCTAAACACTCACTCTGAATCCAGGCAGACAGAGGCATGCACTAATACATTTTTTATTACTACAAAAATAATTTTCCCACACCTTGATCCACTTGCTAATCTTACAAATACTTTCTATGTAAAAGATATTTATTTTAAAGTTAAATTTTATCTATTTAACATAAAATTATTCATCAGAAACATTTGTGATAAATCTTACATAGCTTAAGGCAAACAAAAACATACTAATCTCCCTCTCAAAAACATAGAAACAAATCAGCAATATATGTTGGCCTTCATTAATATATGAGCAGTTCCAGCATTCCTATACCTCTCCCACCATTCTGAGTACCTCTTCCCCAACCGGATCTTTTCCCTACTTTTGCTGTCTTCCAGTGGCTCTGTTGCCCTCCAGCTGTAACCTGCTCTAAACTGCATTCATTCTTTCTTCTAGGATCTTTGGTATTCCTTTAGCTGTATTAATAAGTCTTGCTTTCCCCTCATTTGCCCTATTTTCTTTATGATGAACACTGATAGTGGAGGTCGCACAAGCTTCTCCCAGCTTCCACTTTCATTTCTTAACCTGAATTGTTTCTTTATAAAGGAGACTGAAAGGAGCTCAGTTTCTGGAATACTGCCAAATGGTCAAACATCCCAAAAGCCCAGATATCTCAAATTCTTTATCTGTCTGGTAGACTTCACTGTTATAACTTTGCTATTCTTCTCTATTGAAAAAAAAAAAAATCTACTTCTGGCTACAAAAAGTCTCTTCTTTGAGCATCTCTCCAAGTATGGCATCATTCCTTGTCTGAAGCATTTATCAAGATGTATAGCATGGCTGGGAAATACTTTCAGTACTATTAGTGACCTCGCAGCTTTGTTCCACACTTCTATTTCCTGCACCTACACGTTAACAACCATCTTAACAAAAAACCCAACTCTATAGACTTGTCTCTTCCTCGTATTTGTGTGACTGTCTTCTTTCAAACTGCAGATAAGACAAACTTCTCAGAGAACAAACAGGAAATGTTTTACTAACCAAAGTGTATGAACAGTGTAACTCTCCTGATGAAGCTCAGACAGGGTGCATTATGCAGACAATACAAGCTATTAAAGCAGAAAAAACAAAATTACCTCTTATATCATTCAACTGTGCCTGTGCCAAAACAAGAAGTAAATCACTGAAGCTGTGTATTATGCATGAGGTACACAACGTTGTTGCAAACTGATTTTTTTAAATGATAAAAGGGAATTTGCACAGAAGTGAGATGTGATTTTAAATTCTGAGCCTAATATCATTGCTAATTTTAACTGCCATTAGAAGAACCTTGTTTTCCTCTAAGGCATTATTGAAAGAATCATTCTAGCCCAAATATGAATGGGAAATGTTTTAGGGCCATTACAGAACAAACAATGAATATGAAAGCAACAGCAGTAAACTAGCAAACATCCCTAGCTATGATGCCAGGACTTGGCTGTTAAGCTATCAAGCAGGCGTTAACAGATGACAGATAAGTAATTATTCAACAAAGTTGGATGAAAACTGCTCAAATGCATCCAAACTATAACACCAAGTAAAATCTAAATGTTGATGAATGGGAAAAATTAGACATAACATAACAACATAATTTCTGTGTAATAATCTTAATTATGAAATATTAACATTTCAGCATGCAAGGTTTTAGCAGCAGTTTGGAATCCTATTTATGAAACTGAGTCCCACACATTTACGTATAATTGGATCCATGCAGAAGATTCCAGCCTGTGCCGAGAACAGACTTTGGTGCTCGGTGCCTCAGGGGGAAAGAGCACAAAGGCCGCTGCATCCTGCATCTTGCCCGGACGCTTTTCTGCTCAGCAGCAGAGCTGTCCTGGATAACAAAAGCAATAACTAGAAGCTCTTATCACCTTCCAGGAGGTGACCTTTGCAGGAAGGCAGAAAGGGTCTTTAAAGGCACACCTTTTTCCTCTCCTGACCTCAGGAAAGCCCTGCTCATTGCTGAAGGGAGAGAAATTACTTTGGTGAAGGACAAGGCACGGGAACCCAGAAGTAGTGCCTGAAGGGGATACTGGCACAGAGATAGGATGGAGTGCTTTGTACATGATGGGGATTTTGACACGTCTAACAAAAATATGTGAAATTACGGAGAAAAGGGAAACATTACATTTTAAGTAGTGTGTAACTGTGATTCAATGATGAAAAAGCAAAACTAGAGGTGGCTGAACAGTCAACTAAAAACAGAGGAGATATGTAACTAAAAAGATACTTATTAATGTGGTTGAAGATGTAAGCAGATGGCTGTGTTCACTGAAAAAAGGTAAAAAAAAAAAAATTTAAAAAAATTAAATTAAATAAAAATGAAATAAAATAAAGTAAATTAATAAATAAAATAAAATAAAATAAAATAAAATAAAATAAAATAAAATAAAATAAAATAAAATAAAATAAAATAAAACAAAATAAAGTAAAATAACAGAGCAAAAATATTGTAATCAATTTTTCTTCACAAGTGTAGCTTTTTCATGAGAATGCAAGTAGGGATAAACCAGTGTATGTAACCAAATCCAGTATCAAAATCTTGATCATTGTGACAGCACAGACTGAAATGCTTTCTTTGTAAGTATCTCCTTGTAAAGTCAATTACTAAGTGAGGGAATAAGGAAGCAGGAAAAAAAATCTGAATCCAGCTCAACAGCTGAGGCATTCTCTACTGAAGGACCACATTTGTGCTATTTCGCAATATAAACTCAGAGAACTATCCAAAGTAGACAGATTTTAGTGTAATTTGTGAATCAATTACTTACTTGTTAACACTGTTGTGAATAACACTTTGGACATTACACAAACATTTGCCCAAAACAACAACCAATTTGGGTTTAATAGCAGAGAAGTGCCTGTAGCCAAACACACAGGCCATATGTAGAACAATTTCATGAAACTAGTAAGTATATTGAATCAATCTATAATCAGTTAATTTGAAGAAAAACAATAATTTAAAATATCCCATGAGACACGTAGGTGCTAGAATTTTTGCTGTATGCTCTGTATTGTAACTGGCAGGAACAATTTGGTCATAATGATTACATTTTAATTAGCAACAAAACACAGAGGCAGTGTAAAAGACATCATGACAAGTAACAACAACAAAGCCTATAGTCTGAAAAAGAACAAATAGAAAACATAAAGTATTAGTCATAGTAGTCACAACACTTAATTTTGAAATATTTGAGGGAGTGAGAACAAAACTGACTATTGGCACAAACATTTTTTTCTAATCGAGCTGCACAAATCTTTTTGTGGATAAAAGGATGGAAAAATGCTTAAACTGAGGTGGGTTAAACACCATATTCTTAGGTCATAAAAACATTTGATTTACATTTTTTGGTCATAAAATGCTATTTATGTATAAATACAAACTGATTGGTAATGTCTGGAAAAGAAGTCTGCTAACTCATTAAATGCTTATCAAATATCAACTTGGAATTGTAGTTAATTATTTCAGAATTTTTCTAATGAAAGGTTATTTACATTGTTTCGCATGGATATGGATATGGATATGGATATGGATATGGATATGGATATGGATATGCATATTTTCTGCCATCCTTGTTGCTCACTGCTTTGCATATTTCATAGAAGATTGGAAGCCCCCCCACCTTTAGTCCCTAAATACATTCCCTGCTGACAAAGACAACCATGTGAATAGTTTGCCATCGTTCAGTTATTATTAGATATATTAGACAGCTTCCTTTTTCTTTTTTTTTTCTTTTTTCTTAATAATATTGTCCAGGGAAGTTCTGTAAATCTCATTATATTAGGTTTACTGCTAATGATCATGAACAAAGAGGAAAGACACACAATAAAACCAAAACCAGTTATCTTTTAGCCACATGTGAATTCCTGGCGTGACTGAAGGCAATGGGTGCCTTGCCAGTTGTGTGGGATTTCACCCTGAAATTATAGAAAGGGGGTGTTCTCACTCTTTAGGGCTTCCCTCATTTAGCAATTAGAAGCACGAGAGCAAGGGTGGGAATATAAAGTTAGATTCATAAAAATATTAGAGTCAAGGATTTACACACTGAATTTAAAACTCGCCAACCTGAAGCCCCCACTCAGCAGCTCCTTGCTCCAGAAAGGACTAAAGTTTCCAAATACCTAAATTTTGCCAATAAAATGCCTGGGATGCACCCATAATTGGTTATATTCTCAAAGGGAATTCCCAAATTATAGAAGTGCCATTGCCTTTCTCCCTTGCGAGACCATTTATGAGTCATGGTCTTCTGAGGAAAAAAACAAAACAAACAAAAAAATGCCTGTATCTTCTGTCCTCACCTTTTAATGTCCTCATCATTTATTAAAAATTTAGAAGATGACTTGAACTACACCACCCACTTCCCAGGGGAATATATTATCTCCATTTCTTAAAAATTCTCTCAATTAGTCCTCTTAAATATTCTCCACTTTGCATATAGGAATTCTAGAGTTCAAAGGCCGGAGAGATATGAACAGCCTAAGTCCATTCAACTACTTTATACAATATGGAAAAGTTTCATCAGTAGAAGTTATAAAACCCACTCTCAACTGTTCCCACACTGCCATGTCCAAAGACAGAAAACTGAGTCTGAATACGGCACAGAGTGTTTCACAACTCTGAATAAATAGTATTTGATCTGCCTCCTACCTGCTTTAGGGATTTCTGAGAAAGGACATCTAATTTCAGGAGAGTTACTAAAGATGGAGAGCCTTCGCTTTTTTAAGGAGTGAGGTTTATGCTCACTTGGGATTTCTGCATGCCAACAAGTGGCTCCCATAGATCCCACCCTTGCACACCTTACCCTCCACAGATACAGTATAATTGCTTAACTGCTGATTTCTCTACATTGAAAAGACAATCCCTGCAAATTTTTTAATTGACAGAAGATAAAGACACAGAGAACAAAAGAAAATATGATTTCTTCCTGTCATTCTTTAGCTCTAAATTACTAATCTTACTAATCAAATGGGATATAATAACACCAGTGTGAAACTGGACTGTTAAAATATTTTCCAGGGAAGTAATACCTCTCAGACTTGCATAAATGTTCTTGTGTTCATGAAAACATGGAGTTGATGAAGTGCTTTTGGACTGAAAATCAATATTTCCCTTACACAGAATAAGTCACACAGACTCTTTTAACAAGTTGGAAAATAAGCAAAAAATGTCAGCTTGAAAACATGTTTGAACTGACAGGCTAAGGTAAAAGACACTTGCATTTGCTGTCATCTGAACACAAAACAAGGCTTTCACTTTCCAGAGGACAGTGATTTTTCTTATACATTTCATTGTGTTGTGCATTGGTATTGTTGAGGTCCCTTTTACACAGCTGCTTTGTGGCAAGAGGAAGGAGTTCACAACCTTCCTCCTTTCGAATTTGCATTTGTTCTACAACAAAAATCTCCATCATCATCATTACACCTCAACCTTGTGTCCCATGATTTTATCTCTGACTGTGGACATCTTGGCTCTTGATTTCTTGTTTATATCTCAATTAAACAGAAAACAATTACTCAGACTATCCAGCTATCAGGAATGTTTCCATACAGAGATCTGAAAACAGGAGGGTTTTTTTCTCAGTCTGGCTCTCCCTTGTGTTGCTATGAAGTGCAACTTAAATAAACTGTTTTCGGTTCTCTGTCCGTCATTCAATATGTCAATGTCCTGTGGCCTTGTCTGTACTGGCACACACAGGCAGTTACAATGGTTACAGGAGCTGGCAGAGCAAAACTTAACAGTGAAGAATAGCCAAGAATACTCTTGCATATGGAACATAGTGCTAGAAAATGGACTGAACCATTTTCAACATATCAAAGACATTAATAAACCCTCACTATGTGTGTTGAAATTAAAGGATCTTTTGGTTTTCTAATCATTTAACCACTTTCAAAGCTGGACCATAAAAAAAAAAAAAAAAGGCAATTGTAACTACTGTTTTATTAAATGATAACTGGAGAGAGTCCAGTGTAGGGCAACAAAGATGATTAAGGGAGTGGAGCATCTCCCTTATGAGGAAAGGCTGAGGGAGCTGGGGCTCTTTAGTTTGGAGGAGAGTAAGGAGGAACCTTATTAATGTCTAGAAGTATATAAAGGGTGCGTGTCATGAGGATGGAGCCAGGCTCTTCTCGGTGGCAAACAATGATAGGACAAGGGGTAATGGGATCAAGCTGGAACACAAGAGGCTCCACTTAAACCTGAGAAGAAACTTCTTCTCAGTGAGGGTGACGAAGCACTGGAACAGGCTGCCCAGGGAGGTTGTGGAGTCTCCTTCCCTAGAGACATTCAAAACCCACCTGGACACTTTCCTGTGTAACCTCACCTAGGCGTTCCTGCTCTGGCAGGCGGATTGGACTGGATGATCTTTTGAGGTCCCTTCCAATCCCAAACATACTGTGATACTGTGAACTGTAGACAGACCATTGCTTCAAAAAGCAGATAATGAAGTGGAGGTGATTTGTAAAACATAAATACAATAGCACTCCTTATGCCTACAGTGTTAATTTGGCACACCAAGATGTGCCTCATTTAAACACTTCTGAGTACCTTTAAGCATTTATGAAAACAAACAGGATATGTTTTCTGAGAAAGCAAAACGAAAAAGCTGTAAGACTGTATTTCATTACCACCAAACCAGAAGGTGCAAAACTGGTACAATGCAGAAGAGTTACTGTGATCTGGGTTTCTGAGAAGCAATCTGCGTTTACCAGACCTTGGGATGGGTTGAACTAGATCTTTTTCCTGTAGTGATGACCCCCCTGTCCGTGTCCACCCCCCTCTGCCCCCCCCCCCCCCCAAAAAAAATACATTTGAAGAAGTCCATTTTCCTTAGAAAACTGCATTATTTGGTTTTATACCCAGGAAACTCAAAGTGACTCAACCAAGCAAAACAGAAATTTTTAAAAGCTTATAAAAACTCTCAATTTTTCTTCTTTACCTTGCAGAGGTGCCTTCTTGTGCCCAGGCTTTGTGACAGCCAGCTCAGTGACCTTCTGGACCAGAGAAAACTACAGAGTCTCCTGTGGATCCCAGAGAATTTCTCTTTTCTTATCTACAGATGCTCCTTGTCCCTCTTGGAAGTCCCTCAGCCTGAGCAGAGTCAACCAGCTCATGCTGCAAACCCTTCTCTGCTCTTCTCCCACAGGCTCCAGTCACTGGATTCTTTGCTATCCGGCTGTGCCCAGATGTTCTCATGGGAAGGAACCATCCTCCTCCTCCTTAAGGAAGTCCCTCTGACTCGGTCACCCTTTTACCTCTTTCCTAACACACAAGCTGAGAACAAACAAACCAGACAGATTCTGTCCATAACATTCCATTGCTCTCTGTCAATATTTTTCAACTTGTAGAAGAAAAGGAAAGAAAATAATAACTGGAAATAAGACAAATCACTAAAGGTTGTTGTTACAAGCTAAAAATATTAATAAATGGCTGGAGATATCTGCCCTGCCCAATTTTGGTAGTATCTTTTATACTGTGAGCATTGCAGGCGGAGTGAAGAAAAGGGCTGTCATACCGTTCTACAGCCTATGCATCAAGGTCTACACTTGCACCAGTGCTATTGATCTACATGATTTTGATGGTTTGTTTAAACAACAGCAAAGCCTTTCTTTGGTCAGCAGCCTTGGCTGTAGCTGCACCGCCACAGTCCATCTGCCCATAGGAGAGCTTTGACCACCACTGCAGCCAGAGCAGACCGACTTTTTGTCAGTTTTCCTTATCTTTATGACCCTTTAGCACTGTTTTGCCTGCATCTCCTTCCAACCAGATACGCTGCCACTCAGCCCATGAACATAATTCCCGTATTCGGGGTTTTTTTCAGTTCAAAGTGTACAAATAATGAGATAGTCTTCTCACTGACCAGTGTTATGCAGTATGTCCTAGAGAGAAATACAATGGGATATGGGGACACGAGCAGGTGTTGGACATGTGTCCTGGAAGACAAAGTCAGATTCAGTGCAGCCCACTCCCAAACTGTTTGGGAGCTACCTTAAAGCAAATTATCAACTCAACCTAGATTTACGTTTGGGTGAAATAATTGCCATCTTCCGAAGGGAAGTGGGCATCGTGACTCATCAAGGAAAATGAGGCACAGAAACGGAAAGAAGGAAAGAGTAAAATAGTGTAAGAACACCTTCACATTCCACAACACTAATGTAAGCCTCCATTGTACCCATAAGGCAAATGCATATACTACAAGAAAACCTGAGTCTTAACTACAGCTGTCACACGTCTTCTGTGTCACACCAGTTCTTGCAGCCTGTCCTGTGTCACTGCCCCAGCCAGGAGCAGCCAGGGGATGTTTAACCCTTGCCTTGACACTGGCTTTAACTCCTGGCAGGGGTTCCCTTTCGTTGGTGGGAAGAAAATAATGTGTTGTCCCCTGAAGATCAATTCCCCCTTCCTGGCCTGTAGGGCCCTAGAAAATGCCATAATAAACTCAACTCTTCAAATACTAGGTTTCCAAATGATAACTCCAGCCCTAAATTCAATCTTAATTAAGTTTAATTAGATATGGCCTTTAATTCCAGTAATATCTTTAAGAAATTGCCCTTTCCAATCATACACATACCTCACGTAAGAGGAGAATATACTGTAGTTTTGAAGCTTTAGGTTTATAAGCTCTAAGTTTACCTAAACTTAATTATTAGCAGGAGACACTTCCATATTCTTCCTTATCTTATTTAATAACATTTGAAGCTATTATTTTACAGTAATTATTACTATAAATATTAGTTAATTCTTTATAAATCATGCAAAGTGCAAATCCTAATGCAAAATTTAATTATATTAATAAACTGAATTAAGCCTAGCAGTAAATGAGAACATAAAGCATCATCCCATCCAACTGTTTTCTCTGTTTATAGCTATCTAGACTCTCTAGAATTAAAAAAAAACAAAAAAAAAAAAGAGGTTCCTCTAAGTATTAAGCCCAAAACTTTAACCCTAGCTCAGATCCTAATATTAACAAACCTAAATACCAGCAATGAAAGAGAAAGAAAAACCTATAGACATATTCCTATGTCATCTTGGTATTTCTCTAGTCCTTGGAGAATCCACCCATAAACTGGGAACAGTAAACTTCAGATTCCTGATTCCTAACACTAACCCTAGCCCGTACAGCTGTAAAAATCTAGCTTCTCTAAGACAATGTAGAGTATTGATCTCTTCCAAAACCTCCCTGCTTTCAACTCTTTAGTAATCATAAGATGCAGCAATTACCTGGGCCCTTAGGAAGGAATGTGCCAGTAGGAGATAATGTCTCTTACCCTGAAACCTAACCTAAATTTAAAGCAAATTAGAGCCATAATCTAACACAGGCCACCATTAGCACTTATCTTAGTTATAACCAGATATGCATCCAAACAATAATATACACAGCATTTGCCTTCCAAACTCTGCAAGCCACAGAGAACAGATTATAAACTGGAGTCTTGAGAATGCTGCTCCAAACCCCATCTCTGACCTTAATTATTCACAAAACAAAAGAGTACACCCATCCTTCTATACGGTCATCACATGCCCTCTTCCTAGCTCTGTCAGACCACCACAATAAAGGCATGAACAAATATCCAGAAGACTCACATTCCCAAATCAAAGCTCTAATACTTGCATTAATTAAACATATATGAAAAGGACATAGAGCATTTACCCATTTCTGCTGTCTTCCTGATTCTTCACACCCCTGAAAAGAAAAAATATTCAAATTCTCTCTTATACTCCAAATCAAAATGTTCCTTGAAGCCTAATGTTAGCTCTACAGACAAACAAGCAGTGGCCCTTTCTGAATTGTCCTCTTCAGAATATGTGTGTCCTAGAAGCTTTGCACTCTGACACTTACACAAGCAATATACAACTTTTCAATTATTTCCAGCAGACAAATGTGCAGATTGCAAATTCCCAGCAGATTTGTCTCCACAGATTAGTCCCAATAGATTAAAAAGAAAAAATGGCCCCATTAATCTTCATTCTCCTCCCACCTATAAGGGACCTATAAAATATTGCAATACACCTGGCTCCTGAATATGCACAAATTCCAAAGTTAACCCCAGTCCCAATTCTACTTAATGGTTGGGATTTATATTCAACAGAAAAAGACAGATTAAGACATTTCTTTTTGTCAGCATTTATCCTCGTCCTACTTCTGAGGAACTTGATAAATTAATATTGGCCATGTTTACAGAACCAGTGAAAATAACAAAATATTACTTCCTCTGTATTTATGATTAAACGGGGGTTTGGGCTGTTCACTGTTTTTCACCATTTTTTCCCCTGGAAAGCCTTCACTATCAGCACCTCATCAGAATGAGCTGGATAGGGAAAAGAAATATTTTACATGAGCACATTTCAAGGAAAAGTTGATAGCTACTGAAATCAACTTCCTCAGCTAATATATCAAGAAAAATATGTTAATCATTTTATTAATTTTTTAACAAATGAATACAGCGTTCTACGATTTCACAGAATGTCTGTGCTACAAATTTAAAAGTGCTCTTCATCAGAAGTGATAAAAGGAAAGTATGATACAAAAACTATTCCGTTATTAGGAGTTAAATTTTTGCGGCAGCAGCGATGGCTTCAGTTCATGCCAACAATTTCGGATACATACTCGGTGCAAGTTCTCCACCTAGTGGAGTAATTTTTAATGCTCCAAAGGATCTCAATTCCTTGCATGTCATCATTTTTTATTTTCCATTCATTTAAGAAGAAATAGCAACACTTTCCTTACGTAATATTTTATCAATATTTACACAATAAGTTTTTCCATTCTTGAAATTCATGTCACACAGTGACTTTGAAAAAAAATCTTTGAAAAGCACAAAGGTCAAGAGAACTATAAAAGAAAACTAGTCATGACAATCAAACTGTATCCACAAAACTATTGGAAAAAAAACAGTCTCAGGTCTTTTGTTCATGTAGATTTTGGCAGCTGGGCAATGTTCTGTCTTTAGAAAATTCTATTTTAGAGCAGCTAAATAGACCTAATACCTACTCATATTGCACCAACAAAACAAACCCATCCAGATGCCAGAGTAATGGTAGCAATTTGAACAACTTATCATGGTACATGGGAAATTCCAAATCACTTGAAGTTCTTCCTTTCAGTCTGGGAAAAACTGTAAAATATGTATTCTGGTCTGACCATGTACATATGTATGTATGTACATCATGCAGGAATTTCGGGGAAAGTAGAAGGAGCATTGCCATGCAGAAAGTCAAACCAGGTGAATAAAATCATCACCCTGCTTAAATGTATGAATAATGAGAATACTCCTCCCTGTGTTGATGAAGAACAGCCTCTTGGGGAAAAACAAAACAAAATAAAACAAAAACAAAACAAACAAAAAAAAAAAAAAGCACACAAAAGTAAAAATAGCTCATGCGAAATACACAGTTCACATCTCAGACCTATTGAAACTTAAGCTGGTCCCAGCTCCAGTACCTGTAATCACAACTGTAGCACACAGCGCAGAGAAATAAATGTCCCTTCAGGTTGGTCCTGAGACACTTCAGGACAAAAAGGTCGAATGAGAGGGTATGAATTTCACCTCCGTTCTTGCTGGCGATGGGTGCGCTCCCAAAGCAATTGGTGTAATGCGCTGTGCTCCTTGCATGACACATTACTTAATAATTGCACGGCTGCATTTCAAGTCACCTTCGGTTCACATTAGTTTTCAGTTGTGACTTGACAGCAAGAGTGGGTTACAGTTATCCTGCACTTGGGATAATGAAGGTATAGATTATAGTAGAGAGCCCGCATCAGACAAAAGAGGTCACACGTCCTGACTCGATACAAATCAACACTATAAACTTGGTATCATATAACATGAGCATCTGAAAGGTGCCTTGACTCGTTCAGTGCACTTACCAGAACTCAATTTGCCAGTACTGGAGATCATATTCCCTTGAGCCGATGAAGATCCAGTTTAATCTTCCTTACTGTATGGGCTGACTCCTCCACGACACCAGGTCTTGCAGATGCAGGTAGACTTGTTCAGGTAAGGTGTCTCTCAGCCAGCGCACCATCTCACATGTGCTCTACTCTGCTTGCACAGCAGCAGCAGGCAGACGTCCCCACTGCACAGAAGGGGAAACTGAGACAGCGGCAGGCGAAGACTTATCTGAAGGGATGGGAAACAAGCAGCAATGGGGGAAAGACACTTAACTGAAATATTTTCCTGTATGCTAATAACACAACCTTCAAAAACGGTGCATTATCCTTCCAAGCAGGGAGATAGTACTTAATCCAGCACAGAAGATTTCTTAATGCTCTATGAGGCAACACAAACACAGTGTCCTGCAGGGTATGACAGAAGACAAGAAAAGACAGGAGAGTTTCCTTGTTATCATAGGACACACACATGTAATAATATCTTTTACAGTGCCTGAATGTCAACTGTAGCACAAACCTTAGCACATGAGTTTTGTTGTATTTACTCTTCCTTAGAGAAAAACTAAGATGCAGAGCTATGTAGCTTGTGGCGTGGTGCAGCTATGTTTGGTGTTTGTGTTTTTTTTTGTTTTTGGCCACCCAGAAGCAAGGAACATTCACAGCAACTTCAGTGCACTTTTTACTGTGATTCTACGTCATGATCCATCACCAAGAGCAAATCCCGCTTTCTCATTTATGAAGATCATAGTGAGGGCTTTAAAAGCGCAGCAGCTCCTGACTGGAAAGAAACAGGTTAAACTGCAGAACCCACCACCACCTCCCCAGCTGGAATCTGTAAGAAATAGAAGTGTATGGCAAAGGTTAGAAGTGGAGATAACAGGCCCCAAACAAGAAATGTCATGACCTGCTCAGCAACCTCTGCTGTAAACCTCTCACTTGGTTTTCAAGGCACAAGGGGTAAGTTTTGTGACGCCTCTTACTTGCAGAGGGCTGCTCAGGGACCATGTACCCTAAGCCTACTTTCTGGCCTTCGGCACATCCCAGTAGCCATTTGCACAGTCAAAATCAAAGAATATTGCTTAAGAAGGGCTGCCAAATAGTGAAGTGTAAACACTCCAAGCACAATGACAAGGGAAGGTAAGGCTTAGTAACTAAGTCACACTACATGAGCAATCAGGTTGAAGCAGGAAGGCAAAATCCATAACGTTCTTCACTCTTCTCCTGCCTGGGAACGTGTCTTCTGCTCTTCAGTTGTAGCTGTGCTGGCCTTTTGTGAAGGTACTGTTTTTCAGTTATTCTTCTACTGTGTCAGTAGTCTACTGATTTAATCTGCTACTCCTGCTTATAGGTTCCCTTTATTTCTTCCTGAGAAACAATAAATATTACTGTTCTTCACAGCCAGGAAGATAGACCAAGCAATGATGTTCTCTGCTTGCTAGGTTCCTTCCACTGAGATTGCAACAACAAGCTTTCTGGTAATGTGCTAGGAAACCCCTACAATATTCTTCAGTCCTGCTGTCCACAAAGGAGGGAGTTAACACGCTGTACGTTTATATTCAATTAATCCCTAGACTTTTTGTAGTCTGACTGAAATTAGTTTGTTATCTGAATGAAAACTGAACTTATGTTTCTTGCTAAAATGAAAATAACCAGGAGAAAAAGCCTCAGACATTCGAAAAAATGCCCTTAATTGAGGAGTGTGCTGTGATTTTTATTCCTGTTCATGCAAGCACTGCTGAGAAATCTCTTGATACTGAGAAACTAGTAATTTATAAGGATGTAGGTACGAGACACTAAGTCAAGAATAAGAACTAATGCAAGTATGCAAGTGCACAGCTCTGAGGTTTCTTTTTCTTTTTTTTTTTTTAATTCCCTTATGGAATTGTATGACATTTTCAGTATGGCAGCAATGCAAACCAAAAGAATCAAAATTAAGTTTGGGAGCACAATTCAGAGCTCCTACCCTGCCAAATTTCATCCTGCTTACCACCTACTGCTTTGGTTATAGGATTGCAACAAATTTTAAAAGCCCTTTATGTATCAGAAAATGTAGCTGAGGCAAATGGAAGTTTCTAGAAGTGATTAATACATGGAAATATTGCTGGAACATGCCATGGAAATACTGTTAGTCAGACTTCCAACTACTGCACCAGAGTATGCAAGCTTGCTATGTACCTTACTTTGGAATATGGTCACAACTATCTATAATTCATGCTATTATCAATCCTGGTGTCTTTTTGGTTTTTGTTTGTTTGTTTGTTTTTCAGCCATATTAAATTTGGTTGGCATCTGGTTTTGACTTTGGTCTACTCGGTTCTTTCTCAATAGCACAGCAGATTCTCCATTCTTAACTGCAGTTCATGAGAGTATCCCTTAAAAAACCTGTGCTATTACAAGAACACAGCTTACTGTTAGAAAACATATATTCATATATCTACAGCTGAAGGCAATTTTCTGCAGATTGCCACTGTGCAGCTACAGGAAGAGAGGGAACATTTCTTCATTATATTCTCATTATAATTAGGGTCATACTGGACACAGAATAAGTATCTCTTGGGATTGAACAGTGATTCCAAATTCTTTTTTTTTTTTTCTTAAAGATGATAAATGCAAAACATTTGAAGTAGCTGGTGTTCCTTTTTTAATCTTGGGTACATGGATAAAATCTGTCACATTGTTCTTTTATGAATTGACCATTTACTGAGCACTTCGGAAATTCTAAAATGCCTTTCACAGACAGACACTGTTTGTTGGCAAGAATTATTTTCAGAGTTATGATTGTGGATATCGTGGGAGACATGCAGTCTATTTATGTTTACATTACTTGTTTTTTGTCCTCTCATCTGTTCCACAATCCCTAACCGAAGTTTTACAAAAGAAGTTTTAGAAAATTGAAACTTTCAGCTTCTATTGGATAGTACTACAGATGCATCACTTGCTTATTATCTGATAAAATTAAGCCCGGAACACAAAGAGGTTGATTTCATACTGCCCAAAGTAAAACTTGTGGCTCTTTATATAGTTAAGGGTGCAAGACAGGTCAAACTGCTATGTCTGAAGGAGCTCTTGGAATTGTTTCCTGAAGATGTCTGTCTTTCTCCGTTGACTAGAGAGGGAACTTAGAAGGGCTGATGGCTAAACCAGGACAGGAAAATATGTTAGATGTTTGGGGGAAGATTTTTATGTAAATTAGGATAGCCTCAAGGTTAAGGTGAAACTGAGTTTGTTATTGGGGCAACAACAGCTAAACATTTCTATTGGCAAGGCTGAGTTCATCTTTCTTAAGAAAACAGTGATGGAAGGCTTTAGTTGGGCAGAGAGGTGGCTGCTACTGTCATGACATGAAGATTGTGATATGCAGATTTTTTTGAATGTTCTTTTCATTCACAGTTGCCGTCTTACAGTTAAGCAAAATGGATTGCCATCCTGTCCTCTGAACTGGCCCTTCAAATCCTTGTGTTTTCCCGCCTCCCTACGATAGGAAGAGATTAAGGGTGACTGACAGCAGAAAAATATAATGCAGCCTCATATATGTTAATCTTGCCATCTTTTCTGCAGGATTTGGAAGAGGATATTTATAACTGTTCCTTTGTCTTGCTTTTGGACTAGCCACTGATTTCCCAGCACCCTAGAAAATGTTTCTAAAGGTCTAGAACAGAAAAATAATTATTTAGAGACAACTAATCTCTCCATTCATGTCATTCATATGAAAGTAATTCTACATCATTAACATTGGCCATGATAGTAGGTCTTGAGTCTCAGGCCAAGAAAAGACTGGAAGACTCTGATAAACATTTCTTTTATCACAGTCTTAAGTAACCCAATTTAATGTAACATTTGAAATGAAATCAGTATACTTTTCCCTGTTGGCAAACTTAGGACAGCAACCTGTTTCTGGCCAAAGGCTGCAAAGGGTTTTTTTACCTCAACACAATGAAGGCCTTATCTGAAGGTCTCCTAAATAGAGAAGGATTCTGAATCTTTACTTGTGTGATCTGGCTACTTAACATTTATTAATTCAAAGATGTTAACCTGCTTTATAGGAGCTGAGATCCAAGCTATTCTTAATAATAAGTTAAGACCTATTGATTTATTAAAAAAAAAAAAAATTACACCAAATGGGCTCTAACATTTATTCTACTCCATGCATTTTCAGCATCATTAGGTCCCACTTTTTTGGAGTTTACCCTCAGAATATTGTTACATCTCCATCTGAAACAGACTTCTGTCTTTACCTATTCAACCCAGCATTAGATATCAAACTGGGAAAGTAATCTGCTACATATCCATAACCACCCTCATTTGTTATTACTACTTTTTTGACATGGCCATATTGGATACCATGACAACATATTCTGGACAAGAATGACAGGACTTATAAGGAGCATAAATGGGTACACTTTGTTCATTTACAACTAAGTATGATCACTTCAATTTTTCACTTTATTAATATTTTAAATACATAAAGATCCATTTGTCCTAATGAATTCCAAAGCAAACCATTAGAAAAGGAATCTGAGTGAATTAAATATTACTCCTCATAATTGGGTTATATGTTCCTTGCTTCTATGTTAAATTACTGTAGCAGTTCAGCCTACAGATGCCTGAAGTCTCTGATTTCTAGTTGAGAAACAGTCTTTTCTTTGAGCAACAGACTTGTAATTGTAGCACAGAATTTGTCAAAAGATCCATTCTATCCTCTGCTGAATTAAACTCATAAAAGATGCAAGAACACATTTGTGCTGCTGATAGTGACAGCACTAGCTCTGCAGATGTCACTGTTGCTGTCACTTTGCCTCACATAGTTCAGACAGTCTTGGGTATCTTTCCAGAAATTAGCACAAAGCCTGATTCAGTCCTTCCCTTTTAGGCACACATGAAATTATAGCAAGCAGGAAAGGGAGGATGCCATTTGCAGAGCATTTTCTAGTTAATCTATATTTTCAGTGTCTGAACTACAGTTTCAGCAGGGTGTACATCCTTAATTTGGCCCTTTGGGGCTGAGTGCCTTTAGATCTTTGGTTTTGGAGTATGTTTTTAAGCCAGTAGGCTCAGTGTAAAGTGCTGACTGGTGCAGAACAAGGTTTTTTCAAAGACCAATATTCAATCATATTGTAGAAGTTCTGCGCTGTAAGAGGTTAGTGGGATAACAACAGGTCCTCATAGGATCCTTCTGGACAAGCTGTCCAACTGTTGGATGACTGGGCTCACAGTGTGCTGGGGGAAGAACTGGCTGAAGGATAGAGCTCAAAAGGTTGCAGTGAATGGGGCTACATCTGGCTGGCAACAAGTCAGTGGCGGTGTTCCTTCGCGTTCAATTCTAGGGCCAGTTCTGTTTGATACATTTATCAATGATGTGGAGGCATGAGCTAAATGCACCATGGGCAAGTTTGCTGATGATACCAAACTGGGAAGTGCCGTTGACTCTCTTGAAGGACAGGAAGCCTTGCAGAGAAGGATCTAGGTAGATTGGAGCATTGGGTTATGATTCATGGGACGAAATTTAACAAGTCAAAATGCTGGATTCTGCACCTAGGATGGAGTAATGCAGGGCACAAGTCTAAACTGGGAGAGGAGTGGCTGGAGAGTAGTCCTACAGAAAGCGGTCTGGGGGTGCTGGTTGACAGCAGCTCAACAGCAGTGAGCAGTGTGTGCCCTGGCAGCCAAGAGGACAAACTGCTTCTGGGAGGGCATCAAACACAGAAGAACTAACAGGTCAAAGGAGGTGAATATCCTGCTGTACTCACTGTTGGTGTAGCCTCGCCTTGAGTATGGTGTGCAGTGCTAGGCCCCACCGTTTAAGAAGCACATTAAGGTACTCAAATGCATCCACAAGAGGGCAACAAAGTTGGTGAAAGGGCTGGAAGGAATGTCCTATCACCAGAGGCTGAGGACTTTGGGTTTGACTTCTTTGGAGAAAAGGAGGCTGAAGTGTGACGGTCATGGCTCTCTGCAGCACAGGGGGACATGGAGAGGGAGGTGCTGAGCTCCTCTCCCTGGTATTCCATGTCCAAGTGCGTGTGAATGGTTCAAAACTGCACCAGGGGAGGTTAAGACTGGACATTAGGAAGCACTTCTTTACTAAGAGGGTGGTCAGACACTGGAACAGGCTTCCTAGAGAGGTGGTCGATGCCCCAAGCCTGTCAGTGTTTAAGAGGCACTTGGACAGTGCCCATAACAACATTCTGTAACATTTGGTCAGCCCTGAATCAGTCAGGCAGTTGGACTAGATGATCACTGTAGGTCCAACTGACATAGTCTATACTATTCTAGTCTAGTCTACTTTTAAGGGTAAACCAAATTATACTTATAGGTATTCTATTTCGTTCAGTATTGGAACTCAAGGAAATAAATAAAAGGGAGTAATCACAGGAATGTAGCGGTCACATTTTGTTTGGTTTTTGGAAATTTGACAGGCAAGAGACATACCCAGGTAAGCTGTGGTATGAGGGGGTTTACATACCTCAAGTTAATAGATCTCTGGTTTTAAAGTTGCCTCTTGTAACATTTAACTGGCCTGGCAGGAAAAGCTGAACTGTTGAGAATCTCATTTACCTGATACAGATTGCTCTAGAAGTTTCTGTGGAAGATTTAGTTACTCACAACTATAATGTAATGAACAGTTGAAAGATATTTGCTTTGGGATAGGAGGAGTCTTACATCAGCTAAAGAAAGAACATTTCAGAGAAGTCTTTGAGTATCATTCAAGGGGAAATGGCACAGAATTACAGCAAAAATCCATTACCACAGAATCAAATATTGAATTACTTAAAGAAGATGATAAATTGAAAATAACTACTACAGAAGGGGGAAAAAAAGAGAGAGAGAAGGTAGGATTCAGAAACAATATAATGAAAAATTAAAACTGACACAGTGTTCCAAGAGAGCATAAAGGAAACTATGTGCCAGTAGAAAATCCGTTAACTGTCAGCAACCAAAGCCAGAAAAAAATAGAATAAAACAGTTAAAATCACAGCTCCCTGTAAATGGACAGATAAGTCAGTTTTAACTGATTTGGTTTGGTTTATCATAATGAAAATGGGATTTGATTGGAGTATCCTGGATCACCGAAAAAAAGGAGTGTTAATTCTGTGAAAAGTAGTATTTGGGACCAGTGGCTGAGATACAGGATTACGGAATAATATCATCCAAAATGCCATGCAGAAGAATAACAAGTGAACAGACACAAAGCAGAAAACACTGGCACCTAAAACACTGTGAATAAATTAGAATTACTAATTCTGCTGGAAAGAGAAAAGATGAGGTTTTGTGGGACAGTGAAGCCCATGGGCCGATGATTTTCTATGATATTACCTAGAAAGTTTGGAGAGTAAGGAAACAGTGTGCCTGACTGCAAGTGGACGTAAATATATTAGGAAGCATAGAGGGAAATCTTATTTTAATTAAGCACAAAGGCTACTAAGTTAGTCATTAATTGTCCACAGCTGGATTGGGCATTTGATCCATAGCTCCAATATTCCTGAAAATATAAACATAGTGCAGTAAAGCACAGTAAGTAATATGGCTGCGGTTCACTAGTGTGGTATCAAAACTGACATTGCTAAGAATGTGGAATATGTTCTTCATCAGGCTGGCACTTGTGAACATCATTACATTCCTATAATTTAGGCAGATTGAAAAGAAAAGAGAATTAATTGTCCCCCCAGAGAAAGCCCCTAATGTGATATGTTGGACTCGCGGATCTGACAATTGAAAATTTAACAGCAGTATTTTGGAGGAATGCTACTCCTCAGTGACTGGAAAAAATAAAACATACCAACCTAAGTATTTGAAAATATTATATTGGCGTTATTTTGAAAAGACAAGACTGTTGGTAAGTTCACAGATATGAAATTGTAGTGAACACTCAGCATGTATAGGTGGAATCTATCTGGAAAAAGAAAGATTTTGCATCTTGGATTAGTCAACACAGAGAACAGCTGCTCTGAATCAGCAGTAAGCTACTTATCAGAGACGTACATGGAAATAGCTTACAAAATACCCAAAGAAGAGTATTGGAACCTTGTTGAGGGTTTAGACTGGATTCCTAGTCTTCATGTGAGAAATATGACCTGTAGAGAAGACTTACTGGTGTCTTAGCTAATATACCAAATGACCAAGGAATACAAAAAAGAATGATAAAGTATATAAAAGTTGGGCTGTGAGAAACTGGAGAAAAACATACTGGTATAAAACAGATGTCTCAAGTCCAGGCATTTCAGCAGGTAAGTCTTGCTACTCGCTCTTAGAGCAAGAAAAAGCCACCAATTAAGGGTTAACAGCTGAAAAAGCACAATCTTCTGTAGGCACAAAATTCCTATTTGGTTGAGCAAATATACAGGAAGCTATTAACAGTGGATAAAAATATCATGGGTAACTTCAAGATGAATTATGTATTCCAAATGTGGAATAGCCTTATTGTTGTCATGTCATTCCTGAAGACTATGCAGTGAGTGTAAGAAAAAATGTTGCAAATATCATAAGAACATCAAATACATCTGGAAGTTCATGGGCCTTCAAAGAAATCTCTTTGCTTGATTAAAACTGGACTGAAATTCATACTCCTGTAAGGGATTTGAGGTTCACTGGCATAGCATTGACGCAAATTGTTAAACTCGCTCATCTGCTTTCAGGAGTATATTTCAAACTTTTTTCAAGTACCAATATATATGAAAACACTAAAGGAAAGAAGCAGGGGAGGGAAAAGATATATACTATTAAAACAGTTACCTGTACTGGGAAACTTCAAAGAATTTTAAGCCAGCTAACTCAACTACACACTGCAGCTAATCCATCCCTAGGTTCTGGCTTGTAATTGCTAATGGGCCACTAATTATAGCTAAAAGAAATAATTACTTTATTTCATGAAAGCTGGACTTCTGGACATTTAATTAGGCTGCAACTGACAAATATTATAACCTTCTGCAATGCAGATTCCTTCAGGAGTTCCAGTGATGGCAGCTCCTTTTCCTGTGCCTTCAGTTCCACAAGGCTGAAAGACAGTACAGAGTCAGTCAACTTAGAGGTTACAAGGGGAAAAGATATTTGTCCGCTGAAGAGACAAATGCTTTCTCCAGATTGGTTCTGATTACGAGAAAATGTCTAGAAGCTAAACAAATTGCAAAAAGTGATAGTTCTGTTTTGCAGTAAGGAAATGGGCAAAGAGATGGGAAGGTATCTTGTTTAGATGATAGTAATCTCTTGACAGGAAAAAAAAAGATACCTGATTTAAAGTCTTCTGCATGAGGAAACATTGCACTACCCAGGGCAAAGATCTAGATTTCTCTAACTTTTTTTCATAACAATGTGCTTGGTCACAAAAATTCTTAGAGTTTAAAACACAGTGTGACAAAAAATTGACACACTGCTTGAGTTATATGGCTGAGTACCTTCTTACAGAATTTAGTATAAATAATTTGACCAAGTTTTTTTCTGAAGTATCTAAAATCACTTAAATCTTGGCTCTGTTATAAGAAGCATATTAATAAAAATATATGACTCCAAATAGTTTGGTCTGGAAGCAACCAAATATTGTGGGTTCTTTTTGTTTCCTGATAAAGGTTGCTAATCTTAGCCAGTAATGAAGAAGAAATGCTCAGTTATGGAAAAGGAAGAACAACCATCGCCTCTAAATAAATTTATTTTAAAATTACCCTGTGCAATTGGTCAGCTCAATAATCACTTTGCACAGATTTTTTTTTCTAGATAAAAGGCTGGCACAGCGCACTGAATTTCTTGGTGAAAATATAATTAATAACTGCAAATAGTATTTACTTCTAAGTTGTTAGGAATTCATTACCTATTAACAAGAGTGATAAAATTTTAGACAGGATAAGTTTCATCACTGTTTTAAGTTAAAGACTGAACTCAGTTCTGTTACAGAGTTTCTGGTTACATTACACAGTAAATTCAGGGAAGAGTTGCTATTATAACTATATCCCATATACAGACAATATTTATATAGACAATCCCAAACTCTGAGAATGTTTATATAAATAACATAAGTAACATAAGATCCACCTGTCTCTTGGATAACACTCAACACCACCACAGTAAGATGTCTTACTGAGGGTTTAAATGATCTTGAGTCATCTAAGCACAGTCAAAAAAATCATTGCTAACCTGGCCCAAATATAAACCAAGACTTGGTCATTCCAGCTAGGGAATCACAGTAGATGATGGTAGCTCCTGTGTGCACAATTGGTTATGGAAGTACATGCTTTCTGCTGAGTTGTCTAGTTGCAGTTGACTACATAGCTAACATGTTTTCATTGCCCCCATTACTCTGATATTGCAGCTATCCAGTCTTTATTGACCTTGATAATACTTGCATAATGCAAGAAAGGGCTAACCACAATTTTACCAAGGCAACAGCAAACCTGCACTAGAGCAATAAATTCAAGTCACAAGCTAATGTCCCTGTTCTTAAGCAAAATTTCCATGATATAGCCTAAGTAAATTTAAACTCTCCATCCTAAAAATACCCTACTTTCAGTTTGAAGTGAAGTTTTGGGGCGAGAGAAACTTGCAGTGATAAGCTTCTTTGCTGTTTCTACATTATTTAGCCAGGAAGATGGGACTGGCAGGATGGTAAAAGTGACATTGAAACTTCTTTGTGTATAGTAAAAGTAAATTTTGTAATGTAATTAACACAAAATATCACAAAAGAAACACTGACTTCAATAACCCATGCTAGTCTAAATTGTTTATTTTGACAGTCACTCAAGCAAGTGATGTTTCAGCCATGACTGCTGACCTTCCTCAAGGTTTCTTCCAAATGAGTCAAAGCAAATTCTCCAAATACCTAGAAAAAATGCAATGTCAAAATGGTGTACTTCAGAATAACTGTCAACACATATGACTAAATTAAATTAACCTGAACCAAAGATTAAGTGTCGTTGTTCTGAAATGCATATCAATCTTTGTAGTTATTGAGGGAACTGCACCAAGATAACCTTGGTAATTTCTGTGGATTTGGGGAGGAGGAAGCAAACATAAAGCTCCATAAAATCAGTGGTCAGCAGTCGATGTTGGCCCATGGAAACAATGAAAAGTCAATACTGTGCTAAATGAAACATCAATAGTTTCAGTTTTAAGATTTAACATCTGAGGTATTGACAAAGTTAACCATAAATCATCATTTGGGAAAAGAAGCTCTATGTTCTGAAGTATCATGTCACCATAGTCACTGAACTGTAGTTGTGTTCTGGAGGTTTTTAATGGTTATCTCAGAATTTCTTTCTGCAGTTAATAAGAGCATCCATAGACTGCAATGGTAACCTATAGGAAACAACTGCAGTGCATTTAGATTTTAAAAGCCATGATGTTATTCAGATCACTTTCATTGTAATATAATAATTACAGTAAAGCAGGAATAAGTCCACTGAAGACTAAACTACGGGGGTTACTATAGCTGCTATTTACAGAAGCAAAGCCTGGAAAGATTTTATGTAGCTATTATTCATACATATGATCATCTCAAACATTTAGGCTTCCTCAAGGGAGTTGGTATTACACTGCTTAGCCCTGAGTTAGTTATATAAATTCAAACTATTTCTCATTTCTTTTAATTCAAATTCCTGGCAGTATAACTGTGAGAGTATATATCTGCTTATACACACACAATTTTTAAATCATTTAACTGAAAACAGACGACATTACAAATTGGAAAAACAATACCTAGAACAAGCTGTTAGCAGTGAGACAGTCATCACCATTTAGTATAGGCAAAGCAAAGGCTGGGTTTTTTGGTTTGTTTTTTTTTCCTTGATGTTCACAAATAGGTTTCTTGCTATATAAACTCTCAGCAATTCCTGTTTTAAAGATGCAGTATCACTTAGCACGCCAGGAAAAGTACATGAGCCAAAATGCATCTTCAGGGAGGTGTTAAGCTGCTCCAAACAGTTGACTGTTCCAACATTTAGCATCTATGGTTCTATACTTAAATTACAGCCGACATTAAAACCTTTGGGATCTGTGAGGTTTTGAGGGTAAATTCAGTCCAATTAAAAAACAAGCTATTAGTAAATTTTAAGTGGTTTCTTTCCTTTGTTTCTCAATGGAGGTTGCTATCATGTAAACTACTCCACAGCCTATTCTTAACCTTCCAGGAATAACTGCAGCTCTAGGAAATGTTTGCATGCCACTATGCAGTTAAAGGAGCTAAATTATACAATGAAGTATCTTTTCTATACTTCAAATCTTGTCAAAGCCTGTTACTTAGAGGAAGACTCTACCGGAATGGACCATCATGGTCTGATTCAGGTAGCCCTTCTTTCCTATGGTTACCAACAAGCCTCTAGAAAAAGGCTTTTTCTCAGGTTAGCAATTTCTTATGAATTGAAGTTATTCTTAAGGTCTCCTCCTTTTCTTATTCTGTGCTTTTCAACCACAACAAAGATATTGTACCAAGCTTCCTTTGCCCTTCCACAACTCTGTATTGAGGAGAAAGGACCGAAAAACTCTTACTGGCTTTGTTCCACCACTGGAAGAGGCTCTGGAGCACTCGTTTCCCTGTCCCTCCCACGGTTCCACAAGGTAGCCTTCTCTGATGAGGAATTATGTTTGCCCTCATACTGCCTTCTTTTCAGCAACAGTTCCCCAGCCATAGTCATAGAATCATAGGATCATTTTGGTGGGAAAGAGACCCTCAAGATCGAGTCCAACCATAACCTACCTCTGGCACTAAACCATGTCTCTAAGAGCCTCATATATATGTCTTTTAAACCCCTCCAGGGATGGTGAATCCAACACTTCCCTGGGCAGCCTGTTCCAATGCCTGACAACCCTTTCCAGGAAGAATTTTTTCTGAATATCCAATCTAAACCTCTGCTGGTTCAA
>NC_092521.1:39890397-39920397 GCF_037038585.1 Patagioenas fasciata | reverse complement strand
CCTGTGAGCCTGTGCGGTAACTTTATTTACCTTCTACCTTCTCTTTATGAAATCATTGCCAAAACAATTAAGAAATTAAGAAAAATTCTGCCTCTAAAGTAAAAAGTCTTGAAAATTTGCCTTGATGCCAGTTGAAGTAGACTTCTGCATGGATCTCTGACATTGTGTAGCACTAATACTCCATGCCTTTGTGATTCTTGTTACGTACGCACACATTTTCTAATGCTCCTAAGGAAAAAAAAAGTCAACATATCTTTTCGGTTTGTTTGTTAGCCATTTCAAGGTTATTTCAAGGATTCTTTTGTTTTCCTTGTTCTTATGGGAAAAGCGTATTAAAATTTATCATGTCCTGTTTTATCAAACTGTCTATTTTAATGTCAAGGAGTGAAAAACAAGGTTATTTGCAATCAAAAACAGGGTGCAATGGTAACAGTGGCAAAGGCCATTAGTAGATAAACAGAGATAAAGCAGAGGTCATGTAAATATTTCCATGGGTACAAAAACCTAAAATATTAATACAGCTGGGAAACTGAAGAACTATACTTTTACTTTTTGTTGCACTGGCTTGAAAATATAGTCTCAAGATCATATTTTGAAAATTAAAAAATGCTATTAAACCCAAATTTTTCATTCCCCAATATTATTTATCAATGTAGTTGATCTGGAATAAAACATTCAATAACTATAGTGATTGGAAAAATAAGGTTTCTTTCAGAATGCATTACTTTTCTTTGTAGTGTTTAGCTAATAGCATTTAACTAAGGATGTTAGTTAAATGCTACACTCTTCTAAATAAAGGTTTTAAGAAGGAAAATAATTTCCAAACTTTTTTCACCAGATAAAAAGCAACAACGTAAATTAGCTTTTAAATGTATACAAATTGGCATTACTAAAATTGCTGTATTTATGAAAGCAAAACAGAGGCTACAGAAGAGGGTGGGAAACAGCCCATGTGCAGATGTTCCAGCTGCAAACTGAAACCACGAACAGAGCTACCGGGACTAGGACCCTCAGAGTCCAAGCTGCACATCTCTCATGTGCCCAGTCTCCAATTTCCTACTTCTCCACTCTAAAATTAAAATTTCGCAGCTCTTTGGTCTTCTAGGCCTCTTATCTAGGCCCTGGTCTTCTAGGCCTCTTATCCAACTTCTCACTGGAGGTATTTCTTCTCTTATTGCGCCAAATCCTCTCTCATTCCAATCCCTAACTTCTCTCGGTCCAGAGATCCCTACTCTTTCTATTCCCTGCACTCACTCTCCTCATAACAGAGTGACAATAATCCTAAGCATTTCCATTTATTTGCTCCAGACCACCCATGCCAGGGTCCAACAGATACCTGTCTGCTCCATCCCTCCTTTCCTCATTGTCCTCTGCTTATACAGCCTCTGGGCTTAAATGACATAAAAAATAATAGAGATTCTAATGTGTTTGCTGTGTCATGAGTTACATACCTAGCAAACCAGTCAGAGTGTAAAGGTTTACATCATTTGAATGTTAAGCCATGCTCACTTTCTTGAAAGCAAAGATAAAAAAAGTAGTGGAAGACAAGCCTATACTCCATAAGTGAGAATCCTATTATGAAGCCCAAGGGATGAAGTACTGGGAAGTGAAACACTAATTTGCTTCATTCTTTCTGTGCAAACAAGAAGTATGCGTGAAATCACACATTCAAGATAGACAACAATTTGTCAGATTGACCTGAAATGGGGAACATAACATTTCTGTCCACAGGAGGTAAAGAGACCAAATGCACCTGAGCCCTTGCTGATGCTTCCAAACGCCCTTGTCAAAAGACGAAATCAAACACAAGCAACAAATGAGAACCTTGCACTGTCAAAGTCAAGTATCTCAAACCCTGCAATGAGAGGGAAAACGGAATTTCATCACTGAACTGGGCTATGAAATACAGGGTGTGGGGTGGAGAACTTCATGGAAGACCTAATTAGCAATGAGTGGATCAGAAACCAAAATGGAATTTCAGAATTTCTTTCAGAAAGATTGCACCAGCAAATCCCAATGGTAAGGAGAAAAAATATAACAGGCAACTTCAGCAGCTCTCTGCCTGCAAAACAGAACTGTTCCCGTATCTGAAAGACATACCTGAGTATACAAGATGCTTGCACTAACAGATTAAACAAATAATGTGTCAATTTTGAAAGAGAACACTAAAAAAAAAATAGAGTGTGACATCTAGCTCATATTAAACACAAATCAAAAAAAATCCAACATGGGTTGTGGTTGTGATAATCCATTATGAAAGTTAAAAGCCCATAATTTCATCACAGGCAACATAAAAAGTCAGTAAACACCACTGCTTGATGCTACACATAAAAGACATTACATTGGCTTCTACTATTACTTTAGTTTACAAGTTTGGGACAAGTAAAAGTGTCATGAACCTAAAAAAAAAAAAAAAAAAAAAAAAAATTAATACTAGACTCTTAAAATCCTAACGTGGAAGTAGGAGGTACTACACTGACCAGTTGACAAACTTTGCTTTATGCCATTGTGCTGAATCTGCTCTATATATTTCTACATAAGGTGGGATCCCATTATTAACATTTGTAATAAATAAAACATGCTACATATGTAAAATACTTTACCTACTTATGTAAAATACAAACCTAATATTCTAAAAATTATTAAAGAAAATTCACAAGTAAGATAAACTGTAACATACAATTAATGTTCAGAAAAAGTACATACAGACAGATTAAATGGCAGACAGTAGAAAATAACATTTCCTATTCAGCATCTGTATAAATAATTCAACACTACAAAGAAATGACTTAAAATTTTAAGCTAAACTGAGGAGCAAGTAGAGGTTGACTTCTAACAGTTAAATGATAGTAGAGTGCAAATTATAATTAAAATGTGGTTGTATTCAAATGTTGTGCTAGGGTTCTGTTTTTTGGTTTTAGTTTCCATTAAAAATTCCTATCTAATGCTTTGCTCTGCAGAGTATATAGAGCTTTGAATACCTCCATGGTGCTTTCCTAAATAGTATTATTAGTGGTAACGATCCTGCAAACCCTAGGGCTTTGCTATAAACTCCAAATGAGTCTGCACAATGATAAATGACAGCAAATTAGGGAAAAAATTAGTTAACATAGAAAAAAAAGAGCAAACCCTAGTTGCCTCTAGTGTATCAAATCTACCAGAATATAATCCCGATTCTGCCATCTTAGTGAAATATTTCTTCATATTTCTAAAGAGCACATTATATGAAATCACTAACATATATATTATTCAAGAGAACATTAAGAAAACAAAACAGCGACCCTCTGCCAGCATTATGATTCAGTATTGAATAACCACTGCTTCTTTTGTACTTCGTGGCTAATAGTTTTTTTAATAGGTGAGACTGAGCCCATGGTAGCCTTCTATTAAAGTATTAATGCTTAACAGAGGAAGATATTAATTTGTCTGGAAAACAGAAATTCAGACAGATGAGAGGTAAAAAATAAAAAATATACAATACGTATTTACTCACATGCCTTTTAGTAGCATTTAAACAAATGTATATTAAACATAACTTGGAGGAAAATTAATTTTGCATTAATCTCTAGGTGGAAGCATCTTAGATTTGCAGAATGGCTGATAACACTCCATAACTTCAGCATATGATCTCTCATCCAGCAGCAAATCAGCTTGTATTTACCATGGGATAGCATAAGCAATAAATTATTCTGTGTTACCCTTGCAAGCCTCTACCAAACAGTGATTCCATGGATTTCCCAACAGCAACATCAGAAGCAACTGAAATACTCCCCAGCTGTGCACGTGTAGAACTTCCCAAGCCCTGCCTGGCAAAGCAGAAGAGCCCTGGCCGTCTCCTCGCTCTGCAGCTGCTGACCCAAGCCCAGCAGCCCCCGAGCCAGCCAGAGGAGCACAGCCCTGCCACATGGGTCCCCTGCAAGTTGGTCACCTGTCTTACCAGGCTGCTAGAGCAGAAACAGGTAGAGCTGCCTTCCCTCTGAACTGTCAGTCATGTCAGCGAGCTGATTTGGCTAAGCAGTGGTGGTAGAGATACCTTCCATCTCACTGGCGGTTCTGCAGTCTCTGTATTTTCTCCCCATCAACAATCTGCACTTTTACAACATGGAAATTCCCTTTTCTAATCAGATTTAATTCAATAAATGTTAGGCCAATGTTGCAATGTTGGGTCAATCCTGAAGTCTAGAACATCATGTAATTTGGAAACTAGGAGACCAAATTTCCATCAGTGAGGAAAGTACACTTGAAACTTATTACCCTGTGATGTTGAGGACAGATGGGCAAGGCTTGTACCGCCATCAGAGTTAATACCCTTTGTGGCTCAACCATGTCGGAATCCCTCATTCTACCAATGGAAACCTGGAACATGTCACGAGTGACTGCAGAGCTCTGGAGAAGAAGGTGAAGGACACAGAAGCCCATGCAGTTCTCCTTCATATTCCCTAATCCAGCCAAGGGAGAGGCTCCTGTAGCAGACTGAGTCAATTATCGGTGTGTAGGGCTGGGGTAACAGAATGGGCTTGAGTCTTCACAAAAGGACCCTCTCTGAGGAGCGAGGACTGCCAGATCAAGGTAGAATCTACCTGGCAAAGCTGTCAAAAACATTATAGTTTGTTGGTGTGGCTGTGGGACCCAGAATCAATTTACCTGAAAACTAATATGGAAAAATTAAAGCTTAGCCACTCCAGTTCCTCAATTCAGCAGATGACTGAGTGCCAGAAAACTGGAGGGCTGAGGAGCAGGTTGGTGGGGGCAGAGCTGCCTCACCTCCATTAGCAGCAACATTTAGCTACACTGGATGAGATCTTCTCTTCTTATGTCCTGGTGTCCTGCAGCTTGGTTTGCTGTGGCTGGGGTCCCACAAACCTGTGGGAACTGACTGAAGGCCCACTTAAGTTCCTGCCTGTAGAGGGAGCACTCAAAAAGACTAGTTTTAGGTTGAATTCTTGACTGGGTTTCACAGCCGACCACAACTTCAGCTTTTCCTTCAACCAAAGTAGGTTAATCCATCCCAATACCAGTTTTCATGATAATTATTAGGATAGGGAACATAGAGGGAGACCCCTACACACACAGATGCATGGAAGCATAAGCCTTTAATCGGAAACAATGTAAAAACTTGTTTTTCTGAGAAAACTCACTCTGGATGGGAATTGCTAATTAACAATAAAATAATTTTAAAAAAATGTTTAATGAAACTTCACTTGTTGTACATAAAAATAATGGGGAAGCCACTTTCTTCCATGTGGAAAGTAGGTTCCAAAAGAAGCTTTAGTTTTTCCACCCTGTTTTGTTTGCTTCATGTCTTCTGGTGGAGACAAAATCTGTATTTCCAAGAGAGCTGATGCTTTAGATTTGCTCAAATACTGGCTGACAGAGGCTGTGTTACGCAACAGGATTGGCTTAAAAGAGAAAAAAAGTTTCAACTAATAATGTTCAACAGGTTGCAAAAAGTAACACGTAAACAGACAAGATTGGTTTCTCAATAATAAACTATGATCAAACCAACCCTATTTTCCTCCTCTGACAAAAAACATGGTATGAAAGAAAAAAACGGGTATGACATATCTTTACATCAGGAAGGCTTTTGACATTCCTTGCATGGCATTCTTAAAAACAATTAAAATGCAATAAATCAGTATGGTAAAAAAAATAAATAAATAAAATATAAATAAAGGGGGGGGGGAGTGGTTTAAAGGAAGATAAATTTTCACATGCTGCTTTTCAATGCTCTGTCCTGTCCAGGCAATACCTATTTTCATCACCAACCTAGGTAACAAAATGGCTGCGACAGAAAAACAAGAAAAAAATCAAATAGGTTTCACAAACTGAATGGCCCTGATCAAAGTTACTGGAATTTAGCAATGAGAAAAACATTGCTTAATAGGGAGATACCAGATGTATAGATGTATTTGGGTAGTAACCTTCTAGAATAGGGATCTAGGACGAAAAGGAAAATACAGATGCTGCTGAGGAAAAAAAAAAAAAAAGGGGGAAACCAAAAACATCACATTCCAAAAGGAGCAAGACTTGAGATACTCACACAGCTTTGTTTTGAGGTGAGGAGGCTGGTTATAGACACACGAGAACTGCTATTTTGGACT
Source organism: Patagioenas fasciata (assembly GCF_037038585.1). Taxonomy (NCBI): domain Eukaryota; kingdom Metazoa; phylum Chordata; class Aves; order Columbiformes; family Columbidae; genus Patagioenas; species Patagioenas fasciata. The sequence goes on along the minus strand of NC_092521.1, from coordinate 39,914,296 downwards.
CCACACTTTACAAATAATATTGAGAAAGTAGGAAGAGTACAGAGGAGAGAAAAATGAGGAGAAAAATGGCTGTCAAAAGAACGTGATATTTCATGCGGAAAAGGCAGATATGATTTTATAATACATAAAAGAGCTCTTTTCCCTTTATATCAATCATTTCTTTTGTCTGTCCACAGGGAAGAGGAAAATAAAAGAAAAAACTTATTTTTGGGTTACAGGGAAATCTGACAGAAAAGTAATGAAATACAGAAACAGAATTTGGTATACCGCATGATCAGCTTTATTGAAGGTTTTTATAAGTAAGTTAGATGCACATGTTAGAAGCAGTGCGAGTCGATGTTGTTCAACTTGCTGACCTGACGCACCACAAACAAAAAAAATCTTTATACATTTAAAAGCTACCAGACTGGTACAGCCAGAAAGGCAGACCTGTGAGCTCATATGAAGAAAATGCCAATGGCTCTTCAACAGCCCCACCAACCAGCAGTCAACAAACTGCTGAGCTGTAGGGCACCCCAAAGCATCATCAGCCTCAGCACCTGCCTGGAGCGTCCTATCACATTACCATTGCAGGCATCTGGTGTAGCCTTGGTGTGGAGCCGACCCATGATCCCAGCCACCTCTGGCTGCTGCAGGGTCAAAGGTCTGGGCACACAGGGCACCTTGTGAAGCAGCTTGGGCTAAGGGAAGTCCTTGAAGCTCCAATCAACATGCAAGTCCTGTGTGATTGCTAATCATAAAGTCCTGAACTGCAACTGCGAACTGAGGCTATGTCCCCGATTCATCACTTCCAGTTTGATGAGGAAAGACAGAACCACACAGAATCACAGAATGTTAGGGATTGGAAGGGACCTTGAAAGATCATCTAGTCCAGTCCCCCTGTCGGAGCAGGAACAACTAGAGGAGGTTACACAGGAATGTGTCCAGACAGGTTTTGAATGTCTCCAGAGAAGGAGACTCCACAACTCCCCTGGGCAGGCTGTTCCACCACTCTGTCACCCTCGCTGTGAAGAATTTTCTTCTCGAATTTAAAAGGAACCTCCTGTGTCACAGTTTATACCCACTGTCCCTTGTCTTATCATTGGTTGTCACCGAGAAGAGTCTGGTTCCATCCGTGTGACACTCAACCTTTACATAAACGTTAATGAGGTCACCCCTCAGTCTCCTCCAAGCTAGAGACCCAACTCCCTCAGCCTTTCCTCGTAATGGAGATGCTCCACTCCCTTAATCATCTTCGTTGCTCTGTGCTGGACTCTCTCAAGCAGTTCCCTGTCCTTCTGGAACTGAGGGGCCCAAACAGAAACAGAAGGGAAAACAAACGAACTCTAAGTTTGACAAGTGATGAAAACAAATCCATACAGAATCGCTCACTGGTGTGCTTAAGCTTAAAGGCTTCTCTAGCTCAGAGGTGGCTTAGCAGCCTTAGACAAACGTTTTCTCCTGCAACCTCTCGGCCAGAAATGCCATAACTGCTTCAAACAGCCGCGCTGGGTGTTTCTCCGCCGACACCCAGCCTCGTCCCCCAGCACCGCTCCCCCTGGTGCGAACCGGGATCGGCAGCCCCTACCAAAGGCCCGGCTGCCGCCAATCTCCTTTTCCCTGTCTCCCTCCCACAAGGCGACGCTCTCCCCCCGGCGAAGCCGCTCGGAGTCACCCAGGGGGACGACGCCACCGCGCCCGCAGACGAGACACCCCCTGGAGGAGAGCCCGGCCCCCCGGGACGGGCGCACCCTGCCGGTTATTCCTCCCACCAAGACAAGTGACACGCAGCGACCCCGACACCCGCCAGTGCGGGCGAGAGAGCGGGATCCTGCCACTCAGCCCCTCAGCCCCCGCTCCAAGGGCCCCGGGCCACCGCCTCCCCTCAGCCCTCCGGCCGGCTGGGCGGGGCCAGTGCCGGAGCCCCGCCCCCACGCCGGCGGGAGGCGACCGCGCGCCCCCGCCCGCGGCTGCCTCAGCACTTCCGGGTCGGGGGTGGGGCGGAGCGAGGAGGTGGGTGCGTGACGTTGCCGGAGGGTCGGGGGCCGCTCGGCGCCTGTTATTGTTCTCGCCGCCCGTTCTTCCCGTCGCCGCGTCTGCTTTTCCCCGGCGCCTCGGGGAGTGGCGGTAGGGCAACCAGCGACCGAGCGCAGCCCGCCGGTGACAGGGGCGGAGGTAGGAGAGAGCGAGTGGTGGCCGCGGAGGCGCCCGGCGCGAGTGGGCCGCCGCCCGGTGGCCTTTAACCGTTTCCACCTCTCCGCAGCGCGAGCCCTGACAGCGGGGGCGGGGGGAGAGCGCGCGCGTCACGAAGGAGCCAGCGGGAGCCGGAGCGGCGGGGAGCGGGCGACCATGGCCTACGCTTATCTCTTCAAGTATATCATCATCGGGGACACAGGTGAGCGGCGGGGACGACGCGGAGGGGCCGCCCCGGGAGCGGGGGGCGGGCGGAGCGGGGAGCCGGGCCGGGCTCTCCGCTCTCATTTCCGCAGTGCTGGCGTCGTCGACGTGGTGGCTCTGCGCGAAGAGGAGGCTCCCCCCGCCTCTGCGCTGGGCCCCGCCCGGGCCCTCGGCCTGCCTCTCGGCCGCTCTGCGCCCGGCGGCCGCGGGCCCTGCACCAGGCCTGAAAGCCCAACAGCCGCCTCCAGGCCTGGCTGACAGGCCGCGGGGCAAGTCAGGCTGTGTCACGCCCCTGCCTGCGGCATCTGAGCCTGGCGGGGGAATGGTGAAGGCGCTGCCACTGCGAAACTTGTACCTGGGGAGTGCCCCTTGTTTGCATCCCCGCAGCAGTGAGACCTGAGAGGTACTGCATGCCATCCCGCTGTTTTGTGGTGAAACCAAGGCTATTCCTGTGAGGTACCTTCAGCTCAGGCTTCAAGGATGCCCTTTCTGGAGGAGCTATAGCAAACTTTGCCAAGACATGCAGTCAAAGCAAAACTAAAATTCGTGGCTCTTTCCTTCTAATTTACAGGGACTATTTTAAAATTATTTTCTGACTAGCTTTCCGAGATGCTTCAGGTTGCTTCTATGGTCTCTTCCCTTCTTCACTCATTTACTTGCCACTCTTTAGAAACTTGCTCTATTCTATTTGTCATTGACTGCTATGTGACAAATAATAATGCTTACGAATGCTGCAGGCATAACCATGTGCTGATAGGAACTGCTCTTTGCAGCCCCTTTGCCAATATATTCTAAGCTTCCTCAGCATAGTTTGGACATGAGTAGCATTAGCATGCTTTCATCAAACTGTTGTCAGAACAAGATAACTAACATAGGTAACTATTGTGCCTGTGCATTGTGCATCTTTCTTGTTGTTTTTCTCATACCTAAATAAGCGCCTTCTCCATAAAGTTTGATGACACGGCTGTCATTTTACATGCTGTTCCATGGATACTTGCATAATTGTTCTTCATACCTATGTACAAAAATATTTGTTGCTAGAATGTAATTATGCACTACAGTTGCATTACACATGAGGTCGTTAAATACACTGGATGCAACTACTATGTGATTTTATCTTTTTTTGAACCTACATTTAAACTCTGAAAGCATTTTTAGACTACTGCAGTAGCAGCTGTATTACAGATTAATGTTAGGAAGTATATCACAGCTATAGTGACCATGTTGGAAGCATTATTAGACTGTAGACGATAAGTGCAAATTCTGATTTTTCTTGAGTATTTAGGTGAGTGACAGTTCATTAAACTAGGGGACAAGAGATTACCTGAGCAGATTCAAGAGAAGTAAGAAGGGGTTTGTCTGCCCAGGGGGATGCAGAATGGTAGTGCAGAATTGAGAATGATAGTGCTTCAGAACAGGTGGCCAATTCTGGTGTATCTCTAAAAACTATGATTGTTAAAGTGGTATAGACAGCGGAAAACAATTAGTTTGGTACATTGATCCTCCATTGACTAAAATTTTACCATCAAATATCCTCAGTGTAATGGTATGTGTTGCACTTTGGCATTTCAGTTCCTTGAAATGTGAAATACAGAATATGTGTGTGTCACTTCTGAAGTTGTTTAAACTGCTTAAGAGCCAAGTTGGGGAAGAGTGAGATAGAGAAGGGAATCACAGAGAGGAAAACAGTTCACTGGTTTGGGTGGGTTGGTTGGTTGGTTTGTTTGTTTGTTGCTTTGTTTTTAAATTCCTGTGGCTTTTATTCAGAGTTGCTACAGGAAGCTAATTAAGAATACTGCAGCAGTCATTCTTGAAGTAAATTAAATATGCCGATAGCAGTAAGCTGGTTTTGCTTTTATTTAGATCTCCTATGAGCCTTTTAAGTATTTCAATATAGCTAGTACTGAAGAGCCAATTTATGTTGTGCACAGTTGTTTGTTGCAAAATGACTGTGGTGGTTTAGGTCTTTCTACTGTTCCTCAGATGAAGGCGACTGAACTCACAGCTCTGCTGATGGAAATTAAGAGTGGGTTGGGACTGTCCTTTTTAGTTCCAGTGGCTGTCTGCCACAGTATTCCAACAAGTGAGGATATGCCAGTGGCCTTGGAGGCCATGTGATTTTTCATAGGGATCAAGAAATTTGTCTCTGAGACTTGATTTAGAGTCTTTGGAAATGGATCAGCTGCCTGGTGACTCAGCAATTAGTTGTAAACAAACTGTAGGAGAAAAGTGAGACAGCATCAGCTGAAGACAGATGTTAACATTTAGCTCCTCTTCATTTTCACTACTACAAAACCAAGTGGGTTATGTGAGCCATGAACAAACCAACGAAAAACCCCTGCAGTTATACAAGAAACCTGCATGTGTCTTCTCTGGATTGTGATTTCCACATGCTTTCATCTGCTTAAACACAGGAATTCAGTATGATCTCAGTCTCTTAAAATGACAGCCACAGAAACTGCCTATGCAAGGCTGCTTTTTGCTCAACAGCAGTTTTCCCCTTGCATTGCTTGCTTCATTGGTCACTGACATTCAGTGACTTTCTTTTGCTAGTACTTCAGGTACAGTAGCTTTATGAACATTGGATTGATTCTATTCTGGTTGTTACATTTTAATATTTTTTTTAAAAAAGCTTGTTGTTTGTTTTTGTTTTTTTCTATGTGGTCAGATTTCTTTAAACATCTAGCTAGTTTTCTGTTATGGTGATGGCCTGAAATGGCATGGCTGTCTTTCAGCTGTTGCTGTACAATTTCATGGAGCAGGTATTTTTAAGAGAAAAATGCAAGTATTATGGAATACTGACTGCTGTGAGAGTTAATGAGGAAAAATATTTTCATCTGGATATTTCCAAAACATTGTAGGAGTTTGCGCATGCATTTAGAAGCATAGGTGGTGCATTCAGCTTAGGACTCCGAGATCTTTGTTTTGGTCGTTGATAGTATCCTTTTAATTTTGATTGCTGGTAAGAGTTGGTGTGTTTATCCATTCTTCCTTGCACATCTATCAGTTGAGATGGGCTTTGTTCTGAGCCAGGGTGAATACTCTCTAGCACACAAGTATTACCTATTTTTGCAGTTGGTGACTGAAAGTCTGTCATTTTTTTTTTCTTAAAAGTTTTCTTGTCTGATGGTGAAATCTTCTTTTCTGCTTGAATGTTTTTCTTACTAGCAGTGTACCACATGGGAATAAATTGGGAACAATAAGTGAGATTTCTGTAGAGACCAGAGCTGTTTGCTTTTTGGTTTGCATTGGGTTGTTTTGTTTGGTTTTGGTTTTGTTTTGTGGTTTTTGTTGCTGTTGTATTTTGTGTGTGTCTTTTTTTTTTCCCAGAATATTTAATATGCATTAAACGATATTTTCTTATATTAGAGTATTTTTGCTAGATTCTACCAGAGAATGCTATTGAACTTTAGCATACCTGAAATAATTATTTTGCAATGGTCAGATTTCTTGCCCCCAGCATAACTTGTCAGCTGTATCCCATCTAAATGTCTCTTTGTGATCAGTGTTGCTGCATATTCCATGAGCAGGTCTGTCTTCTGCTTTTCTCGAATGTATTAGTTCAGCAACTCTCAGAGCTTCTTGCATAGTGAACTTACAGTTGCCTTTTAATTTCAGCAGATAGTTGCTGGTTATAAACCAACAATATCTCAAAGTTGTTCTTATTAGCAGAAGATGATGAGAGAAAGTATAATTGCTTGGTGATCTAATTTTCCTTACTCTCTAGAGTAAAGTAAACTGTCTATTCACCCATTTCACTTGTCTAGGAGATTCTCAAATGTTGAAATTAAGCAATTGAATTGGCTTTATTTTTCAGTCCCCCTTGTGAAATGTTTCTAGTGTCTGTTCACTTTGTTCTGGAACAGCAGCTGTTATTAGCTAGCAATGTGCCTGACCAGACCCTCTTGCCCTTATTTCCTATGAGTATATAACAATACTTCATAACTAAACAGGTTTTCATCTCACTAGAGCTGTTGTTAACACCCCATAGTAGTTTGAGAACTTGTTTGTACTGAAAACCAGAGTACTGGTCTGAGCTATTTATGTCTTGCTTTGGGACCCTTTCAATGATACTTTGATCCCTAAAAGAGCAGATACTAGGTGTTGCATGCATGCTTCTTAGATGGTAACTAAAAATAACAAACTCTAGGTAGATGCCTGTACAAATGGTTTCATGAAACTATTACTGTGTGGCCTCATATTAATTCTAACCTTTAGTTAAAATAAAGTCAGTCCTTCCCCCAACCTCAACTAAAACCCTTTTATTATGAATGGCTGGCAGATTTTTAAGTCTCTTGTGATCATCCAGGACATGAAGACATTTTCTGCAGGCTCATGTAGTTTAATTTTGCATGGAGTTAGCAGTTGAGTAGTGCCATACTAAATGAAATGTGATAGAGGTGAACAGACTCTCTCAGTTTGTAGGTCTGCACTTATTTTTATGTAGAAAGGAAAACTTACATCATTGGCTTCAGATACACTGTTGTAAATAATTTATGGCAGTGTTTATTTGTTTAAGTGTTGAAGCTGAATCATCTTTGAAAAGTGTTTAAAAGCCATTTTTATGACATTATTTTTCACAAACTTAAAGTCATCATGAAGGATTTTGGAGGTTATTTTTCTTCACTTCTTGTCCATGCTGTAATTGATGTGTGAAGTTCCTTTGCTCTGTAACTGGCAGTTTGGAACCTTGTAGTTTGTCCCTCCTATTAATTTAAATTAATGTTCCAATTTGGTGACAGGGTTGTGACTAACAGTTAACTGGCCAAAAAGAGGTTAAGAAAAATCTTTGTTTTAGGTTAATGTGTCATTATGCTTAGGCCTGTGATGCAGTAATATTGCACTTCGCTGAGTTGCATAAAGATGCTGTGGTTGGAGGGGAGGGAGAGGGAATGAGCTGTGTCTTGTGATTAAAAAAAAGGGCGTACAAAACATCTGGAAGCTGTGCAGACCACTAGAAAGAACTAGAAACAGTTCATAAACCAGGTTAGAGCTATGTATCTTGTAACATTTGTACTATTTAATTACCTGTATTAAATCTGAGTTGGTTTTAAAATCTGTGTTGAGACTTGTGTGTTGTTTGAGACTGTCCTTAGCCTATTTGAAGATTCTGTCTTTGTTTTCTAAAGGGGGGTAAGACTTGTTTCTGTTCAGTTGTTACTGGGGCTTTGGTTTCGTCAGCATCCAAGTTGACATAGTTGATTACATGTAAAAAGAGGAAGGCTTGCTCCCTTTGCCTTGTGGTGACTTTGAATGCAGTATAAAGCTACCTACTTTGGGGGTTAACTTTTTATTTGATGGCTGAATCAGCTGAGTTGGCCTGGGGAGGTGCTTTCCAAGGTCTGGAGTATTTTCAAGGGAGCAAACTGGACCTAAGAGGATCAGTGAGAGCAAGATACCAAAGGTGGAGTAATTCTTAATCTCCCTGTGTGTTGAGCTGATTGATCACCCTGTCTTGTGAAGAAACAACAATACAGTTATGTGAAATGGCTGAGTTAATCCAATGTTTATCTGCTGCCCAAATGGGTGGACCTGGTTACCACTCCTTGTCTCAGCTGTGAACTTCTGCTTCATAGCTGTCAGCATCAGCACTTGTCTGATCCTTCAGCGAGTCAGTTCTGCTCACAAAGATGATTTAAAAACAATACCAAACAAATAGCAGGTATGGTCAGTAAAGTGTAAGAGCTATTCTGAGGAAGGACGTGGCACTGTGTGGGTAGGAGTGAGGCAGCTAGCAGGTTAACTAAAGATATTTGTCTTCAGGTTTCACTTTCAATACCCAGATTGAGATGGCTACTACTGCAGTTCTTCTGCCACCTTTCTTTGGCTGTAGTGGTGCTTATGTGAACACGTAAGGAAATTATTGTAGCTTCTTTACCCCTTCCTTTTTGAGGCATTTCTAGTTTTGAGCTAGATCAGCTTTTTAAGACATACAGACATCAGTGGAGGGAACAAGACTGTAGCAGTTAGTTAAATTGGTTTAAATTGTTGTGGAGACTTTTCTTTTGGCTGTAATCTGACAGTAGATGAGTATCATCTAGTGGTAGGAAAAATCTGTAAGTTTTCCTCATGTTGAGAGCAGTGCACCTCTGACTTTGCCACTGACCACTGAACTTTCCTTGCACTATTCACATGGGGTGACATGAGCTGGAAGGGGAGAAGGAAGAAAGTCAGCTTTCTTAGCAAAGGCCATTTAACTGGCTCAGCTGTATCATCACCAGTGCTGTGATTCCAGAGCTACTTTTTTAGCGGTCATGAGTGCATCCTACTACTGAAAAGAACAACCCTTCCCTTTGCCATATATTTCGTAGCCCTAGTCTCATGCACATACTAGTGTTTTGGGTGACTGTAGTTTTATGCTGGATCAATTTCTTGGTTTAGCTCACTGCACAACTGTATGAGTGAGAAGGGAGTGGTGAGATTTGCCACTGAGCTGTTCTGGCTTGCTGAGCAGTGAAATGAACACTAATGTTGATATAAGGAAGGGAGGTGTTGGGCCAAGGTGGACAAAGCTCTGGCAACCCTTTGTCTATAGAAACTGCCTGCAGAGCAGCACCCAGATAAAGAGGAAGCTGTTGAAGGAGGCAGAGGAATTTGGAGAATCAGCTCAGGCAGATAGTTTGAAATTCAGAGCCGGAAGGTAAAACTATTGTAGCACAAGTTCTGCTTCCCATCACTGGGTATTAAGAAGTGGTGAAGGGATGGATCCTAGAACAGGCACTTGCAAAGAAGCATGCTGCTCCCCTATGAGCACATAACCCATTGTTTTAATTTGTTTCTAAGCAAGAGCTTTTGTTTACTGTGTTTGTTGGTGAAGTGTATCCAATCTCTGCTCATTTCTTGGTTTAAGATACTGAGTTGTTTTTTTTGTTTCTCTAGGGTTAGTTTATCTGAAGCTATATTAAAGTAATTGTGGCAATAAAATGGAGAATTAGTTAATAAATAACTCAATCTCTCCCTTTTGTATCTTACAATTGACTATCATAAGACGTACTCACCTACTTTTCCCAGAGTGTCTGCCTCATTTCAGGTATAAGATTTACAGTGCTAAGTGAACGAGATATGTGGTAAACAGCCAATTTGCTCTTAGAGTTAACCAGTGCAGTGACTTTAAACCATTTTTATGCCATGGAATTAGTTACCATGCAGCTGTTAATTGATCTTTGCAGCATCTGTTTATGTCACAAGGTGGTGAACTGCTCAGGAGTTCATAAACAGCTCCTGTTCCCAATACAGGTTCCTGTCTGTGTTTGTGATGGCACAGTCTGCTCAGGCTCTGGAAGTGAATGGGCCACAAGCTGCTATTGTAGCACTTCCTGGTTACAAACTTGCAATGTCTTAAAACTATAAAATTAAAATGAAGTATTACTCTTAAATGTAGGCAATAAAAAGTTGATAAGTATTATCTAAAATTGATTATAACCTAAACTTCACAGTCACTGCAGCTTTGTTTGCAAGTTTTTGAACCTCTTTTTCAGTCAACAACAGTACAAAACTTAGGGACTTCCAGATGGTTTTTTGCCGGAAGGTTCTGGAGTAGCAACAATGGCACTAGACAGAAGCTAGTTATTTCTACTGGTTTTGTGTATGAACCCATCAGTCTGCAATCTGCTCTGAAAACGCCTGCTACATTGAAGTAAGTAGAAGTGCAGTCATCTTGTGCCAGTTTGAGGGAGAACTTGCGTCAAAGGAGCTGTGCTTCTCTGTCATCTTTGCTGGGCTAATGCTAATGTATGCTTGTTCTCCTGAACCAAGCTGGTCATCAGCCATACAAGAAGAAAAAAATATCAGATTCACACTTAAGAACTGGTACTGGGACACGTAATTAAGTGTTGCTTTAGTTAGGTTTTGAAACATTTTTCTAGTGCTGTAACATTTTTGCAGAAATATTGGATAGTTTTGAGGTTCTGGCTTATCCAATGATACTGAAATCACTGTGTAAGGTAAATGGTGAAAGGTATTCTCCATTCTATTTCTGGTGTGAATTATAGGGGTGTTTTTTGTAAGTGAGATGGTTATTATGTTCTGTGACAGGGTAGCCATATTTTCTTGGTGATATAAAAGTTATCTGTATATGTAAACTCTGTTCTCTGAGTTGAAGAATTTTTAAGAATTTTAAGGTTCCTTAAAGATTTGCATTATCTGGTCTTACAGCTCCAATACTCTGCCTGTCCTTTTTCCCTGTTTCTTTCCTACCTCCAATGGTCTCCCCCATTCCTCATATGCTAATTTTGTTGGTTAAAGTCTACACTTGCTTCGAAGTTGCTTGTGTTCTGACAGCTTGCTATCATAAGACAGAGGAGCTACAGAAGACAGATCTGTTAAGGCTAATGCTACAAACTTTGCCTTGGGCTGTCATTCCTTGCCACTATAAGCTGTTGATCTGCTGGCTGCTGCATTTCTCTTCCCTCATTTGAACTAACTCATGCTTCCCTGCCCCTGCATTGAGCCATTTATTTTGCTTTGTCACTCTTCTTGTCAGGTTAGTGTGCTAACCCAGCAGACAACTGAAATGGCTTAGTTAGATGAGTTCTGAAGCAATATGGAGAAAGGGGCACAAACATGATGTAGGGAAAAGAGTAGGGAGAGCAGCACCAACAACTGGCTTAGGCTACTGGAATTGCTGCATTGCTTGGGATATTAAGCTCAGTCTCATCAATTTGTCACAAATACTTCTGTGAGGAAATAATTGCAAGTCTCCTATTTCTGTTAGATTTCATTGAAACTGGCCACTGTGCTTAGTTTTCAAGACCAAAATGACAGGTGGGCACTGATTATGATTTTGTATAGACTGTACTTTTTAAACCATACTAAAAAAACTTTGCTTAATTTAGTAAAAGAAAGATCAACGTCACTGTATGCAAACCTCTGGTATGCATCTCTTATGTCTTGCGGTGTGGTTCTTTTCCTTATCTCTTTGTTTGCTGTCTTTCATTACCAGATGTATCACTTCTGATCAGCTGTTGCTGACCTTCTAGTATGTGACTAAAACAGCCCGATCTTCCTGGACAGATAAAGTACAGTGGGAACTTGGATGCTACAGTATTATATGTTATGTTATATAGTTCAGAGTTTAAATGTGCGTAAGCCCAATGTATGACTGTTTAGTTTTAAAAGTTGGAAAATAGGAAATTTGACTGAGCAGAATGGGAAGAATGGCCCTTCCAAGTTAAGAGAACAAGGAAAAATAAACTGTAAGAAGTGTTATTTTTACAAACATTGGTAGTTAGAGTGCTTCTATTGACTGCATTAACTTTTACTTTTCTGTGATTTCCTGAACAGAAGGAGTTGCCCTTTTGCTGACCAGTGTCTTATGTAATGTGAAGTAGTTAACCCGTTTGGGTCTGAAATCGGGACATCTGAGGGAGACAATGTATATGTTGTTTGTCTGTTGTCTGCCTATTGGGAACCAGTGGGCAATAGCACATAGTGGTTGTAAGCAGCCATTTATGAACTGTTGTTTTCTCAACTGATAAATAGAGATGGATGGGAGTGAAGTGCTATTGAAGATCCAGGTAGCTTGGAAGAAAGCTGAAAGTACCGAACAGGAAGCAGAAGTAGGGTTGTGAGGAACAGCAAGACCTGTAGTTACTGTGAAGAGAGGATATGGAATGATACTGTAAAGGTCTGTTAGGAAATTCTTTTTCTGCCTAATTTTAAAGTCAGAACTACTTTTTCTAAAGAATAATTTTTGTTGAATTTTTGAAGATAACTGCTTTGACTTCAATGTTTCTGTAACTTCAAAAGCTCTTCTGTTATGAAATTGTTACCATGCAAAGTAGGTGAAACCTAGTATCTCAAGTTCTAGTAGTGAATTTTAAACAATGTATACCATTTGGTCAAATTAATATTTATTGGTTCGTAACATTTTTTTTAAAGTTGCTTAAAATTTCTTTGTTTTCTCTTTTTAGGTGTTGGGAAATCATGTTTATTGTTACAGTTCACAGACAAGCGGTTTCAACCAGTACATGATCTCACTATTGGTAGGTCTCTTTTGTCCCCTACAATGATAATGGTTAAGCAGCTAGGGTACCTCAACATGCATTTTTGAGTTGTTTGTGCTGCAGTAATATAGGATTTGTGCTGTATTAAAGTAGCAGTGAATCTCTAGCTGATGAATATTCATTAGTTAATAAAGCCAAGTGGAGGTCTTTTTTCTTATTGGGAAGGTACAATCTGAAACAATTTTAAAAATATCTATAGTATCTCAACTGTCTCTTCAGAAAAGCTAAAAAATGGACATGGAAATGGAATTGGCCAAGCTTGGAGTGCATTGATGGTGATGCAAATCGCAGATTTTTCACTAGGAAACAGAATATTAGCCTCGCCACAGAACCTTGAAGACTAGTTACAGATAAACTAAAGCAAAGTTAACCTCAAAGATGAATAAACGCGTTTACTATTTGGGAAGGCTAACTTCTGAATAAGAAGGATTGAAGTGTATTCACTGTTTGGACAGGAGTTTTTCTTCCTGAATTGTCAGTTGTATGTGGACCATACTTATACTAGGGGAAATGAACACATATTGACAGAATACATTGTGTCTGATCTAACTACAGTAAATGATACATATTTTTGTTTATAGTTCCACACAAAATATTAAGAATAGTGTGGGAATAAATTCTTTTGTAGGCAAGCTTAGTCTTCAGATGAGTTTCCATGTTAAGCGTAACAGATGCTAGCCTCTGATAAGGTTGCAGAACCTTTGAACTTCTTGATGTTATTTCAAGGAACCTATCATCTTTAATTGTGATGAGCCTTGCACAAAATGTGTCCCTGGTCTCTATTTTTAGTTTGTGCCCTGGAATAGGTAGGCTTCCTGTGTTTAGGAGTACTGAAATAGATGCTTGAAATATAAACAAACATTCTTCATGTAACAGAAGGTATCATGTGGTTTCATTATGGCTTCCCTTTGCTTCCCTTTCTCTCTTGACAGTCCTCCCACACCTTATGTGTGGCTGTCTAATATAATTCAAATTCTTGGGCTAATGTCAGTTTTCAAGTATTGCTGAGGTCTTGGCAGCAGACAGGCTAGCTGAATAAAGAGCCCAAGTTCCTTACGGAGGTGTGAGTTATAGTCATCTTTTCTTCTTCAGACCTGCCAAATACATGACACTTATGCCTTGGGCAGCCCTGTCACATCAGCAAACTGATGGGCTGTGGGAAACAGCTTTACCTCAGCAGGGTGGCTGTAGTGCCAGTTCTTTGCCTTGCTTATAGCTAGCTGAAATCTGGGAGTAGAAACTGAAGCTAGTGGGATGTGGGTGAACCAAGATAGCAGCGTAAAGAGGGGTGTAGGTGTGGAACATGGGAAGCTGCTGGGAAAGGGGAAGAAGTGGCATAGGCTGGAAGCAGCCTCCTTTCACTTCAGTGATAGAGTATGTGTGTGTTTTGACCAGAACTCCTCTCCCAAGTTCCCAAACAGATTTAGGAGGACAGAGATAAATAAAGAACATGAGTTCAGAGTCATGGGAGCACCCATCCAGGGCGAGATGGGATGGGTTGATGTCACGTAATACGCTTACAACTGATGATGCTAAAACTCCTGAGAACCCCTAGACTGAATAAAAAGGCCTAACTTTTTTCAATATAATACAATGATTTTGGCCTGTGGGAGTGCAGATTCTATTCCTTCTGTGAGCAGCTCAGGAGTGGAGAAGGGAAACTGAAACTGGACATGTGGAAAAAGACATTTCATCTAGAGGTGTGCAAAATTTAGCCCCAAGTATTAGTATAGCTAGCCTAAAATGTTATCTTGAAGATTTAAAAAATTCATAGAGAAACTTTACCTCTAATGAAAACAAGATGGGGAATGAAAAGAAGAATACATAGAAGCAGGTGTTTTTCTGTTTTTGAGCTATATTCAGAATTCTGCATAATTGTAATAGCATACTCTAAAAGAGCTTACAATGCAGCTATCTCAATTTAATTTTCTTTTGTGTACTGAAGTATGTGTTCTTAACAGAAATGATGGAGGGAGGGAGAGGCTGCATGATACACTTGGGAGGGGGCAAAACTAAGCCAAACCACCAAACACACACACAAAAACCCAACCAAAACAAAAAAGCCCACAAAAACCCTCCACAACATTTGTAAGTAGATAAGGGTGACAAAAACCCACTGTAAATACTCTGATTTTCCTGTTGCCCTTAGGACATGCCCTTGCTGCAAACCTGAACAGCTTTTATTCTTTCCTTAAGAGAACAAACTTTGCATTAAACTGTGTGTTATTTCAAATTCAGAATTTTCTCCCAGCAGATATTTTGATGGAACAGGATAAATATTCTTTTTATTTTTCTTTGGGGTTGTGTTTAGAAACTAAACATTGAGGGTGATTGCTGGATTTCAGTTGGCAGCTCTATATCTGCACTTTGAGACAAGGAATACCTCTAGTGTTGACACTTGTAGTAGTCCAAGGGCCTTCCTCTGGCTTTGCAGTCAACTTCAGAGCACTGTCATTCACCTGCTGCTTCTTTTCTGCCCCTCCCCCTACATTCTTTCTACTTGTTTGCATGCACTTACTGCAAGTTATTTGGATGCTAAAGACAGCACAGTGTTCTTTGGCCCAGGTCTTTTTATTTGTCTCCGATATCCTGTGTTGGGGAGAGTAGTTCCTTCTTGTCGCCTTCCCCAAAAGTCATTCTGCAGAAAGCAATGCTGCTTCCCCAAATATTCTAAACAAGCTTTTGAAGAGACATTTGGAATGCTTCAAATCAGGGCACATTAGTGGAAGACTTCAGTCCAAATCTGGACAGTTACCAATTTTAGACAAAACTCATGCTTCCAGATTTTATTTTTTCTGAAGTAATGGATATATGGAGCATTGATTAATGGAAACTTGATGTCTTTTGTCATAGTTTAATCCCAACCAGCAACTAAGCACCACACAGCCTCTTGCTCACTCCCCCTCAGTGGGACGGGAGAGAGAATCAGAAGAGTAAAAGTGAGAAAATCGTGGGTTGAGATAAAGACAGTTTAGTAGGCAAAGCAAAAGCCACACACAGGCCAAGCAAAACAAGGAATTCCTTCACTATTTCCCATGGGCAGGCAGGTGTTCAACCATCTCCAGGAAAGCTGGGCTCCATCATGTGTAATGGTTACTTGGGAAGGCAAACACCAGCACTCCGAATGTCTCCCCTTTTCTTCTTCTTCCCTCAGATTTACTTCTGAGCATGATGTCATATGGTGTGGAATATCCCTTTGGCCAGCTGGTGTCAGCTGTTCCAGCTGTGCCTCCTCCCAGCTTTGTACCTGGCACGGCATGAGAAGCTGAAAAGTCCTAGACTGCTATGTAACAACAACTAAACCACTGATATATTATCAAGATTCTTCTCATACTAAATTCAAAACACAGCACCACACCAACTGCCAAGACACGTTTAAATATGTCCACTATCTCTAAGCATTTGTCAGACTTTAACTACTGTAGTAACAGCCTCATTTTATGCTTCACTTACTGTTAATGGACTTAAAATTGCTTTAAAAGACAGTACAAAAGGCTGAATTTGTCCACTGAAGAAAATCCCTTTGTTTGTTTGAAACACAATTTTTTTTTCCCTTGGTTATTAAGGTTGATCTTTATGAAAAAAGCACTTCCAAAACTACCTAGTTAAAGGCAAATGAGTTTTAATTAATACAGTAATAAAATTTATCCTGTTGAAGGTGACATTTATATGCTCACTTAATAGGATATTTTATTGATAAAGAATTGTAGGTTTAATTTTGTCTAAACTGACTTCAGCAATCTACCATTGGTAAAGTGTTAAATGTGACTCTTCAATTTCCTGTTTGCATTCAGATTGACATGTTTTTCTCCCTCTTGATCTAGAACTACTAAATCATTTGGTAAACTTTGTAGGAAATACCTCCTTGACACTTTCTCTAGTTAATGCATTTTTAAAACACTTGGAAATTAACAGCTTTCGTCCTTCTAGTAAGCTTTCCAGCTCTTCAAGCAGCTGGAAAATTAACTAAAAGCAAATTGTGAAATAATTTATTTCTTACAAATACAATGTTGAATTAACGTAAACGTACGTTCTTGCTTTCATAGTACTTGACATTCTTCTTTCTGATGCATGTTAATAACGTGATCTTCTGTAAAATCTATTCAGGTGTAGAATTTGGGGCTCGAATGATAACTATTGATGGAAAACAGATAAAACTTCAGATATGGGATACGGTAAGTAACAAATCATAGAAATTTTTAAACATGTGGCTCTACTATCTTTCTCTTTGTTCTGATTAAGCATTGTATTATCAGCACCCATGTCAGGCTATGTACTCTGTCTTGTAGCTTTCTTTGGTTTCTATGAAGATTAAAATTTCGCTAAAATTTCCTCTTTTAGTGTGATGTATTCTTAAAACAGTGCAAGTTTCTGCTGTTTGCACTGTAACTTCCTCAAGTAACAGTTTGTCAGATTTGCAAAACTGGAATTTGTGCTGTTTCACTTTATTTGAAAGTTGTCTTTATTATTAAGAACTTAGATTTCTCTAAATAATATTTTTCTGTGCATTCATGCAGGATCTGGTTAACATAACATCCTATTGGGAAATTGTGATGTGTGGCTTTAACTATGAATTCTCTGGAGGAAATGTTTGCATTTCCATGTAGAAGAGAAGATATGGCACATTGTTTCCATAGGAAAAATCTTAAGAAGTCAAGTTCACTATAATAATTAAGATAGTAAATACTTCAGACAATGAAGAAGGGTCTGGTGAAAGCCTAAAGTTTTGAAAAGCCTACCAAAAAACAGACTTTGCTTTTTGAGGAGATTCAGGTTAAGAATATGCATTAGCAGTGTCAGCTGTTTTCTTCTTGTCAGTCACTTTACTGCAGAGCAGTCAGCCTTGGTGTCTACACTTGTGATGCAAGGGCTTAAAGATGCCCATACCGATAGCTCTGTCTTTTAAATGCCCTTAGCTCATCCCTAAGGCAGGGCTGTCTATTTCCTTTTTCAAAGAGCATTTTAGGATACCTTTAGGAACTGGCAAATATGAACTATAGCCTCATGTATGTACTCTTTTTGGTATAGCAAATCAGTGAAGGGAGGTGCATGTATGTAGGCATGCATATATGAATGTCTGTGTATATAAAAATGTAAACAAACACAATATTTTAGCTAACTTAGTAGGTCATATCCAAAATACCGTACTTATTTTACAATTTCGTCACTTGAAGTGGTGTCTAACACTCGTACCTCCTGTTTCAGAAGCAGAATTTAGTACATAGTGTCACTACATGAGAACATATCTACATTGGTCGTTGTTTCCTAAAATTTGGACAAATTTTCTGTAGACAAAATTACTAATTTTGCTACCAATGCAGCCACTGTCTTTCATTGGCTTTCAAACTGATTTTGTTGATGTGCTGTTATCTGTTCCTTGAATACAAGTGAACTTCACCAATTTTTGAGTAGATTGTGTTTTTCTTAGTGCCTCTGACTTGGTAGCTCTTTGTAGCCTTTTTTGTTTCTTGAATGCTTGCAAAGTGTCCAGTAGTCAAATTTCAATGGAATTGCTTTTGATTATAACTTAAACTGTTTGGGGGCAGGGATTTTATCTGGCTAACTTCTTAACTTTATCATACATAAATTAAAAATATTCATTAATAGCTTTCATATACTAAGTAGATGGTACGCTTGTATTGGAGTTAATAATTTGCAAATTGTAAGCAATGAATGACCTAGTTTATTTGCCATAGTTAAAATTTTAACTCTATGCAATCTTATTTTTAAAACATGGGATATTTCTATTCTAATCCAATTTTGACGTGTAAGCATATCTAAATTCCACTGTCTCAGTTCTGATATTTGCTGCAAAGATGTTGAAGAAATATGATGAAGTAATTGTCAGGGAATGTTTTACTTAATGTGTTAAGGTACATGAAGATGTCCCTAATGACCATGGTTACCATGTCTGTATTGTGTATCTGCATTGAGCACTTCCCCAGTTTCTTTTTCTGTTAGCAAAAACTGCTAGCTGTTACTGGTGCTATCTCTGTATTTATTAAGCTGCGAAAAATTATGTTTGATATGATAGAGTTCATTACAGCTATGGTTAAGGAAATACAAGAAGCATTTATGTTTTCAATTGGTGCTTACTGAGTCACTGCACCAACACTTCTGTGGTTTAGCATTAGCCTTACCTACCTGCTTTTAATCCATCACTGAACAGAAGTATCTTGAGCAGAGACATAGGAAGTAGAAAACTGGATAAGATTTGTTTTGACTAGTTAACAGTGAGCAAGGACCTGCTTTCTTAAGAGAGTCAGATGCTTTAATTCAGATTTATCTGGCCAGATATTTCTGTGCAGTGATGCTCAGTTTGTGTTGTCTTCACTAGATCACTGCAGCTGCAATGAAAGGTATATCTTAATAGTAGGAGTATGTGGAAGTTGCAACATACCTCACTGCAAGAGTATGTCATAACTTACAGGTGCAGCTGAAGCCAACACTGTTGCATGTCTGTGAGATATGTTTGTGTGCTTTTCTTGTAATTTGATAACATTTGACTTTTTCATTAGCATCTTAGTTTGGATCAGGACTGTTACAGAAGTTTGCCCTGATAACTGCAGTCTGGTTTTCATGTATGCAAACCTAACTCTGTTCTGATGAGACTGAACTGGCAGATCTGCTCCAGGAGTGCCAATTAGAAATTGTAGTCCAGTATTGGTTCTGTGAGCTGGTAGTCTAGTAAAACCAGTCTGATGAGGGAAAGAAAACAAACAAAAACCCCAAACAAAACAAACAAAAAACCCCACAAAAACCACAAACAAACAAACCCCAACACACAACAAACCAAAAAATAAAGAATACCACCATACCACCCCTGCCCCCCCCGCCAAAAAAAAAAAAGTCACAAAGCTAACAACAAAAAAACCCAAGCCCCACATTCCATGATACACAGTGTGGCTCTTGCATATTTGGTGTAAGGTGTTGCAGTCTCAGTTCTGCTGCTGATTGTGTGTCTAGAGCAGCAAATAGTGGGTCCTGTTCTCTCCCACCTGCAGGCTACTCCTGAGCTTTCCACTGTTGGGCCCTGTGGGCTTGCTGCCATGTGTGCTGTGGCACAGCCAGATTTTTAAGTCTGAGGCTCCTTGGGTTTCACTTTTCTGATGCCTACCTAAAGGCATCATTTGACTGACCTAACAGTCAAAGGGAGTGCAGGTATTGGACCAAATTGTTCATTTGTCTTGTCTATCCTGAGTCTCTAGCTTATTTCCTTTCCTCAGTAATGGCTTTCAATAGTTGGGTAGACTAAGAAATATTTTTGTCCAAACTAGTTACTTGCTAATTGCCTGGTATGAAAACTTAAGCTGCTCTTTTGTGGAAGTGTAGTGTTTGAGCTAGTGTCACTTGCAAAAATAACTTTTAGGGAATTAGAAGTGGGTTAGAGAAGCTGGTAAGGATCAACATGACCGTTCTGGGAGATACTAAGCTTTGTGAGTTTAAACAAGCTGTGTAGATGAGGTTGTTTGTTTTGTGGCAGTGTAACACTGAAAAATATTAAAATTGTTTCTCCTTAGAAACACTTCATTGTTGTAGAGAGATACTAGGCTTGTTACCAGGCTGAGTCAGTAGCCTTCATTTTTGTTGTTGAGGAGAATGTTCTGTATTGTATTGACTGTTACAAGTCATTGTTGATGAGTAAAAATAAGCAGTAGTTGAAAGAGGGAATTTGAGTTCTTTCAAGACACTGTAGGGGGAAAGATCAGTGATCATATTAAGTAATACTACTTACATTCTCTAAGTTAAATTGATATAAATGAGAATTTTTGCTGTGTATTTAAATATAATAATTTTAATAACTATTTCTACATCATTTCATGGAAATCTGTGATCAAAAAAGTTTATATTTATATATTAGTTTTCCGTAACACCTTAGTCTTGCTTAGACTAAAGCCAGTCTTGCTTCGACTAAGACAAAACATATGAAGTCATGTTTTCTATGAACTAATTTCAAGTAATTCCTTGGTTTCCATACAAGTGAGCCTCCTAATTAAATTGACAATGTTTTCTAGCAGTTGAGAGCTTGCACAAAGAAACACATTTGTGCAAGACAGAAGACATAATTGTTGAAACCAAGTCTTGTTTCCTTAAAACCACGGTGTGACTTGTCTGTTCACTTTCAGATATTCAGAATGTACTAATCTTTCTTGGAAATTCAGTCATTTTTCGTGTATTTGTAAATGTTTTGGATCTAGTGGAAGCAAATAAAGTTCCCTTAAGTCATTAAATGAGTATTTGTTATCATCTTGGTGATGTTGGCAAGTGCTAGGATGTAGCACTTCCCACTGAGAGTTCTTTACTAATTGTCTACTTCATGATATTTTCTATTTGCTTTGGTAGTCAGTGCATATTTATGTCCATTGACAGTTGGTGAGTTCTTTTACTGAATTTTTTACTAATTTGACTCTTTAGCCATTGTACCTGCAAGAATGTGGCTACATCTTACAGCTGAAGTAGTGATGACTCGGTGCTCATGGCCTGTGTTTTACTTCTGCGAAGTAGCATCAAAAACTTGCAGAGGATCTGTTTTGGTTCCTGAAACTAGTTTGATCATCACTTCACAGACCGTATTTGCTGCTATATGGGAGCATTAACTTATTTTTGGTTTCACAGATTAGGGGAGGAATTTGTCAATTTGAGAGCTATTCCTGTTGCAGTTTGTGTAATAGGACCATCATCTGAACTTCAGTGACAGTTGCTAAGTTGTTGTTCACATCCTTGATGGCACTTTAGCAAGCTGAGAACTCAAAACACCTTCTGACTTAGTGTTTACAAGCCTTTGTCTGTCACATGCTTAAATGTATTTGGTCATTGAAATACTACATTATTGGTATTTTATTTTATGACTCGTTATAGATGTCAATTTATCTGTGGCTTTCTACAATAGCAAGCTCTTTCTTAATATAAGGCCTTAGATGGAAGGAGGACGAATCAGTTCCTTTTGTCCTTAGTGGAGCTCCCATTTTAGTGAGGGTAGCTACTTAAAACCTAAAGGTTTCTAATATATTTAGAACCTGAAATAAATCATAAGAATACTTCTAATAATGAAGGACCAGAGCTCTCTGTTTCTGTGATGTGCTGGGAACTGCTTTGGATCTCTAAATGACATGCATTCAACAACATTAGAAGACAAGGCATATGTACAAGTGATCTGTATTTAGATATATATATACTTTCACCCTTCAGGATCTTTAGTCCTCTGGAAATTTCAGTTCATATTAGGAAGCTGACAGGGTTATTCTGAAGCAACATCTAACCTGGCTGAATCCTCCATATAAATTCTGACGCTTTCTTAAAATGTTACGGCTTCTTCTTTGTAAGTGTCTTTAGTTCTGTTCTTGTTTGGGAAAGTCTTTGCTACAAAGGTGCATGTTGCAGGGAGGAGGGATTGTTTGTTTTTTAATTTTTGTACTACTTTTCTGCCTATTCTTTGTACTACATGCTGGTAAAGCACCTTAAAATTATTTTTATTTTGAAGACAATTGCAAGAAGGATTAATGCCTTTTTGTAAGCAAGTTGCCATGTGACTGAAAGGCTGTTTATTTGTTTATAACTTTCAAAACTACATTCATAGGTACTTATTGCTCTTCTCTTTTTCTGGAACATTCTGTTCCAGGGATCAAATTTGTAGAGTAGTTCCTAACTGGCAGTTGTCACAGGCAGTGTGACACTTGTGTGAGCTGGTTGTTTCTTAGTTGTCTTTCTATTTTTTTAATACAGCTTATGAAAGTATAAATGAGTTTAAATGAGTAATAATTCCTAATGTGAATGAGGCATTCTGTCACTGGGCTTGAAGGTGCCATACATGTATGCCACTTTTACAAGTGACGGAGTCTAGAGCTAGCAGCTATGATGCATTGTGGTTTCTCATTTATCATGTGAATATATGCTATAAAGGTTCCTCCTGATAAAAAACTGTTGGTCAGCTTGGATGTAGAAGACTTGCTGGGAGGTACTCAGATAACTTTGTCCTTAGAGAAACTCTTCAAATTCTTCAGCATTGGGAAGAGAAAATTCAGTAAAATTTAAGGACTGTTTTCTAGGGAGATGTGCTGATGTTGATCCTATTTCATTATCTGCTTTTTTGTACTGCATCATGTCTTCCCACCCCTCCTCAGTTTACAGATTCAAAAATTAAGGAACTTGTAAGGAATGCTTCTTGATAGCAAAGACTTGCCCACACGTTATGCTACTGACTGCTACATGACTGTACCACACACTTGGAAATGACACTGAGATTTCCTATAGGAACAGTAACTCTTGTTACATAGCTTAAATGTTCCTGAAAACTTTGGTGCAGGCCCTAAACCTCTGTGTATCTTGGTGACCAAAGATGGTGATAGTGCTTCATGCTCTGCTTACTTCATTATTTTGGTCTTCTGTGTATACTGTGACATATTTAGAGGAGCACATAGAACATTTGTCCATGCAGTTCTGCGGTCCAAGCAGGGATGAAGATTTCTGTACCATTCTGAAGACTTGAAATTCCTAGAACTATGGTTATATAAGTCTCTCATATCAGACAGCTTGTTATTATAAACTAATATGATATGAATTGTAAAAGCTTACAGTCCAGAAAATGGCCAAAAAGAATGTTACTTAGAACTTAAACCATCACTTGTTTATCAGAGGCCCTCATTTTTTCATGGTCAGTGAACTACTCAAGTCAGAGCTGAAGAGAGAGGGTGCATGTTAGGCATGTTCAGTATGCATTTACTGATTCCTGCAGGTGGCCTTCTCCGAGCGGGAGTTCATAAATGTGAAATAGCTGTTGTGGTCTGTCTGTTACCAAAAAGATCTTCCATTTTCCCATTTCCACTGTAGTGTAACTCTGAAAGTGGGTATAACCAGAAGTTGCCTCAGAGCAAAGGCTTATGTTACCTGTACTAGATGTAATATGGTCTTGGGAAATACCCCATTTAACATTCATTTATTGGCTACTGCCATTACTGTTTCCTCGCTGCCCCACCGAGCACTGGCACAGGTTGCCCATGGAGGCTGTAGAGTCTATGTCCTTGGAGATATTAAAAATCTGTCTGGACACGGGCCTGTGTAACCGACTCTGGGTGGCCCCGCTTGAGCCGGGGGTTGGAACAGGTGCTCTCCAGAGGTACCTTCCCACCTTAATCATTCTGTGCTTCTATGAAAAAAAGCTTTTTAATATAGAAGACAAAAAAAAAAAAAAACCTGGATTTTGGAGGATCATGGAAGGGTTGTTTTCTGTGATGTCAAAGCTGGTTTTAATATATACTGAGCTTCCATACTGCTACTTCTGTCTGTTGCTCCTTGCAGCAACTAGCTAAACTTGGGTTGGTCCTACTCTGCAGGACTGACAAAGTACAATTATAACACACATGTATTTAAAAAATTGCTTTTGGCTAATAGCCTACACACTTTTGGTTTTGTTTTCTTTGAAATAACTTGTTCCCCATTGGGGGGGGGGGGGGGCAGGGAGGAAGCCAGGGGGATGCAGAGCACAATTGTCAGATGAAAAATACTTGAAGTAATGATACTTA